>NW_026860497.1:0-50633 GCF_026571515.1 Ruditapes philippinarum | reverse complement strand
AGGGGGGGTTCTAGGGTTTGGAAGTTCAATATCTTACAAATCATTGTTCGCTTCGTCAGGGAGAAAAGTTCTCCCGGGCTTAATATAATTTTATTTTTGTAGCAGCTTAGATAATTGGAAGCCTAAATCAATCCTACACGGAACTACATTTTCCGTTTTTCGGACAACATAAATGAATAACAAGACAAAAACATAAACAATACTTACAATTAGGCGTTTAAATCGGCCTACCGCCTTATCTCGGAAATGCCGTTCGCTCGTTTTACCGTACACCACAATTTTGAAGTGGAACGACAGTTTGCCGGGCGTGATTCATACAACCTTTCTACTTATAGTGACCTCTCATACGAAACAAACTATACAAAACATTACCACAGTTAGGCAAACAAACGACGACACAACAGGACCAAATACAATACAAGTAAAATGGTTTCCTGCGGGGAACATTTTTAATGATATAAAGATATTTCATTGAACTATTTTCAGCATTGCTTGTGTGTGTGTGTGGGGGGGATAAATAAACGCTTGTATACAATAATCGATCAATATAGAAGAACTGGTGACCGTTGAAGACCGGAGAAGGTCGAACATAAAACAATTATTTCTTTTTAAGAAAATGATTAAATATGCCTACCATTTTATGAATCCTTCCGAGCAAACAAAGAATAAAGCAAACACACAAGTTTACGCAGAAAATATCTCTATTTATTATGGCAGATGCCACTACGAATATTTTAATTTTGTAGATTTTCGGTATAAACAATTTATGGTTTGTAAAATTTGAGAAAGATTTTAAAGAAACATTGATAATTTTCAAACACATCATTCAAGTTTTTCTACATTAAACGGTAAAATAATTATAGAAAGTTAGAAATATCACGTAGTAGTTTTTTGTTCTTAATAAGGTATCATTCGAACTAATTCCCTAGAGGTGAATCCGTAACGTACCGGCAAGCGGTATTTAGCTAGGTTTTCGAAAAGGTCAATTAACCAATCATGTATGGTTTACAGATCACATGCTCCTCTATGTACCGAAAACAGGTCACGTGCTCCTCCATGCCTAAAAAGTTAAACGCGTACCAATACTCTGCGGTCTCCAGACCGCAGAGAATAACACGGAGGATACAATATACCAGTAAACAGAAAACGATACACCGGTTACACATGTATAGAAAGCTTTTGGTGCCAAAAAGTTGTTGCATATTGATACAAACACGCAATGAAACAAAGTAACCGTCTGACTCAGACCATGTTTGGTGTGATTGTTTAGATAGATTTTGTTCCTACATTTTAAAAGTGGCGTAACAATTTTGCGTATACCGTGTTTTGTTTAAAATGTTCTGAATGTTCGGGTCACGTGAATCAGTGGGCAGGGAAATCTCTTCTCTGGCGTTATGTCAATTAGCGTGTTTTCGCTCGCCTCCGCCAATTCTCGACATTTGGTATGGCGGGACCGCGGGGCGAAAACACGAATGAAACAAATCAGCCACCATAGTATGGCAAGTGCCACATTTTGTGGCGTAGCGAAATATTACGGTTTAAATTATGGGTTAAATTAACACTATCGAGGACAGTTTATACAAAAGATATGCTGTACTTAAATTCGATATTAGAGTACACAGTCTCTTTGTATGAAAAAGTCATGTTAAGGAGATAAGTTTTTTTTAAATAACTCTACGCCCTACAGGTGGTCAGATTTTGAAAACATGGACACGTGATTAAAAAAACTGGCAGTTTTTCTAAAGAAAGAACTTTACCTGACCTGTAACAGGGTCACAGGGAGTGCAGCTTCCATTACACAATTTATTCATTCTTTTTTTTCAATTTAGATATATTCAGTAAGAATTTTATAGATTTCAATAATTTTCTGTTATCAAAATATTTTACTCAAGGATGAGCATAGTATATCTATTACCATTCTCATTGGATGTTTAGGTAGGGCAAATACTCGTACTAAGCAACTGGTGCTCTTACGTCGCTTTTTGGGGGCATGTCTAACTATTACATGTATATACATTGTAACTTTTAATGTAATGATATTAAGAACTGTTTAGTATTTGGGAGATAAGAACTGTTTAGTATTTGGGAGAGAAGATGGATATCAGTCTTAAGAGCCGCAGTGCCTCATTCCGCGGGTCCCGGATTCGAGTCCCGGTAAAGCTGCATAATTTTATTCACCCATCGACATCAACCAAGTATATGTAATGTATTGTATAAGATCAAGAATGAAGACCATTCAGCCATATTCATGTATGATGTTAACTTGAATAAAGTGAAGCTTGTTTGAATAGTCTAGTTCTAAGAAATGATAGATACTTTAAGCAATAATGGTATGAAACTGTTTTGAATATGTATAGCAAATCTAAAACTACACACTTATTTTGTTGAACTTAGAATGCCATCGCATCCTTTGAGGATACAACCAGTGAGGTATAATAATTCACAAAGAAACGAAAGATATTGTTAATGTTGTAATACAAGAGATAATGGGAACCCTTTCTCACGCACTGACACAGGATGTCATTAGAAGATATTCAGAATATATTTTTTTCATGAATTACAAATGACGCCTCGATTTTGTTTTTGTATTTTCTGATCGAAGATCAGTAAAATACAAAGCGGACATTCAATCTTTGACATAGAAATTCACGACAGACCTAACAACAAGTAGTTCTCAAAACAGCTTAAAATAAAGTTTCCTTTTAAAAGGAAAGGCTTGCACAGTTGTGCCTTTATCCCAACATATTTAGTTGTTTTTATTTTTGTAAAAAAATAATATTTTTGTCAAAACGATTTGAAATCTATTCTCTATTGTATAAAACTAATAAAGAAAATAACCAATCGTAAAAATACTAACGTAGAGATGTATCTATCATACTGAAAACATTTCATTTCCACTTTTTTCGCAGAGAAATATCATTCGTTTTGGCAGTATATTACGGAATGCCGTTAGGGCCATCGCCTATGAATGTGTTGATCTAAAACGCGATAGTCGATAGTACGATGGTGAAAACGCGAAATCACGAAACTACGATGGTGAAAACGCGAAAGCACGATGATGAAAACGCGATAGTACGATGATGAAATCGCGACAGTACGATACTACGATGATGAAAACGCGATAAACTATCGTGTTTTCATCATCGTACTGTCGCGTTTTCACCATCGTAGTTTCGTGATTTCGCGTTTTCATCATCGTACTGTCGAGTATCGCGTTTCAGATCAAACCATTCATAGGCGATGGCCCTAACGGCATAACGAAATGCCGTAAGGGCCATCGCCTATGAATGTGTTAATCTATAACGCGATAGTCGATAGTACGATGGTGAAAACACGAAATCACGAAACTACGATGGTGAAAACGCGATAGTACGATGATGAAAACGCGATAGTACGATGATGAAATCACGACAGTACGATGGTGAAAACGCGATAGTACGATGATGAAAACACGACAGTACGATGATGAAAACGCGATAGTACGATGGTGAAAACGCGATAGTACGATGGTGAAAACGCGATAGTACGATGATGAAAACACGACAGTACGATGATGAAAACGCGAAATAACGAAACTACGATGGTGAAAACGCGACAGTACGATGGTGAAAACACGATAGTTTATCGCGCTTTCATCATCGTAGTATCGTACTGTCGCGTTTTCATCATCGCACTTTCGCGTTTTCATCATCGTGCTTTCGCATTTTCACCATCGTAGTTTCGTGATTTCGCGTTTTCATCATCGTACTATCGACTTTCGCGTTTCGGATCAACACATTCATAGGCAATGGCCCTAACGGCATTCCGTAGTATATAGCAGCTTTATAGACAAGTAAATGCGCTAAAATACTTCGTTACGTGGTACCAATTTATAAGCATGTTCACAGATACGATGCGCTACGTGGTAAGGTTAATGATATATGCATGGGCTATTTTTAGATTACCTCACTAAGTTCAGTAGATCTAAATATAACTCGATCATGCACTAATATTCTGTGTGATTTGGACCACCCTTTGAAGACGGAATACTACTACAGACTACAGACAACATCCTCTATTGTATAAAACTATAATACAGACAAAAAACAATTATAAAAGAAACTAACTTTTGCGTCTTGAAAAAGAATTGAAACGGAACAATTTCGTTTATAATTTATTACGGTTTAAATCAATAAATCAAGTAAAAATACGAATCCTATTTATATAAACAAACTGGGATTACCGAAGTAACTAAAATAGCTTAGATTTCCGTAATATTACTTCGTCTGATTCCGCAGTATGACGGAATCGCCAGAATTGTCACGATTGCAATCGGAACTACATCGGCTATTATCTTTAATCCGAATAGTGACGGAAAAGGCCGAAAAGTTGCGATTGGCACGATTTCAGCTGGTTTCCCGTTCAAACACGCACTTACAAATGTAAGCAGAAAACCACCTAACCGGAACAAGTTTTCCAAATGAAATGGCTTGCAGCCGTGGCTGCAAGCCAATAAGCGATTTAAAAGAAAGAAATATTTTATTTTGTTACAAGTATGCAACAAAATACAACGCATTATAGAATTGTCAATAGATACACAATCACAAATTTCGAGGATGAATATGATTTTTATCAATGGAAATGCTATTTTTAGCGATGTCGATTACCGAATACTACACAAACAAGTAAAAAATTGCTGGGAAATGCAGCAATATGATTGTCACGGCGAAAAACAACAACAACAAAAAAACCAACCCCCACACAAAAAAAAACAACGAAAAAAAACCCAGTTAAATATATTGATAAGGTATCTCCAAATAGCATTGTTTTGAATTGACATGTTAACTTGTTCAGAAGGTTTTAAAATATCATAATCATGTAACTTGTTACAAGAGCCATGTTTATATGTAGGAGAGCAGAATAATTATCATTCTTATGTACTGCATACCTCTCGAGTGAGATTTATCCACCTATGAAGGTTCATGTTGATATCTCAAAGGCCTTTGTAGTTATGCTATTGACAAAATTAAGTATGAAAAATAACAAAGGGCAATAACTAAAAATTATGAAAGGTAGAGTTATCACTCTTTTGCACTTCATATCTGCTGAGTAAGATCTGTCCACCTTTGAAGGTTCATGTAGATATCTCAAAGGCTTTTGTAGTTATACCCTGGACAAAATTAAGTATGAAAAATAACAAAGGGCAATAACTGAAAAATAATGCACGGTTAGTTATCATTCTAGTGTGCTGCACTTCTCATCAAAAAGAGCTATCCACCTATGAAGTTTCAAGTTGTTACCTCTACCACTTTTTGTGTCAATAACTCAAAAATTATAAAGGTTAGAGTTATCATTCTTTCGCACAACATTCATCCTCAAAAAGATCTATCTACCTATGAAGATTGCATTGACATCTCAAAGTTTGTTTTTTAGTTAATTTATGCTCCACTCGGGTGAAAAATTAAGTATGAAAAATAACAAAGAGCAATAACTCAAAATTTAGAAATGGTACAGTTATCACTCTTGCATTGCACACCTCCTGAGTGAGATCTATCCACATGAAGTTTCATGTTGATATCTCAAAGGCTTTTTGCTGTGGACAAAAATTGAGTTTGAAGAATAACAAAGGGCAACAATGAAATAAATATGCAGCGTAGAGTTATCATTCTTGTGCACTGCACTTTTCCTAAATATGATTTATCCACAAATGAAGTTTCAAGTTGATACCTCCAGTCCACCTATGAAGTTTCAAATTGATACTTTTTGAGATATGCTCCGGACAAAAATGTAGAGTGACGGACGGAAGGACAGACGGACGGATGGAGACTAATTCTATAGCCGTCTTTTCGGCGGGGGGTAACTTCTGAATGAAGTTTGATGTTGTGGTAAAAACTGATTTAAGGACCAAATTAAGTTATTTTACAACCTGGTATGGTTAATGTTAATTGTGAAACGCATATAGAAAAACCAAGTCTCATTTTAGAGAATTGCGCAAGAAAAATGAAATTATTAAACAAGAGGGCCATGATGGCCCTGAGTCGCTCACCAGAAACAACTGTTTTTCAGTGTTGGAAATTAATTTTCAAAAGAACTTGCTGAAAGGCAAGTCCAGCTCTTTCGGCAGTTCAGCTCGATCAACTTAAACTTGCCCCTTTAGTAATATACTTTCACAACACTGATTGTTTTAGCTTTTTTCTTCATAATAAACAATATGACCACTAAGATGGCCCTAGATGACTCATCTAACCCATCATTTCATTATTCACTATAAAAATTGTAATATTTTGCCCTTATATTTTGGAAAGGATTTGTTAAAATATGTATGTTGCAAGTGTGTTCCTATGAGACTATGTAGAATAAATGCAGAACAACTGACCACTAGAGCAGGATTAATTTTGATTGGACAATTTCTAAAAACTTTTTTTGAATGAAAACACAAAATGTCACATGCAAAACATGTAAGGTGTAGTTGTTTGAAGTTCACAGTTTGGGACAAATTTTTTTTATACATTCTGTATGGTAACATAACTGTACCTCAAAAAAAGACAATAGGTCAAACATTGTAAAAAATATTAAAAGTAGGCCAGTTAATATCAAAATTCAATTCAGCATCAGAAATTACACCCCTAGTCCAAATTTCAAGTCTGTATGTCAAGAACACAAGAATGAAAGTCAAATTATATCAAAAATATCAAAAGTAGGTCAGTTGATATCAAAATTCATTTCGACATCAGAATTTACAAACCTGGTCAACATTTAAAATCTGAATGTCAAAATACAAGACAGTAGGTCAACTGGTATCAAAATTGAATTCAACATCAAAAATTACACAAATTACACCCATAGTCCAAAGTTCAAGTCTGTACATAAAAGACAAAAAAAGTAGGTAAAGCGATATCAAATATATCAAAAGTAAGCCAGTTCATATCAAAATTCAATTCAGAAACAGAAATTAAACCCCTTGTCCCTTGTTAATTCAACAACAAAAAATGAAAAAATTACAATTTTTTACAAAATTTAATAAGAGAATTGAGCAGATAAACTCATCTTTGATAGTAAAGTACAGGAGAAACAAATTTTATGTTTCTTTAGGCCTATTTTTTTCCTGGTTAATGACCTACAACTGACCTTACAATGATGCAGTAGTCCGAATTCCAGAGCTGAAATATATTTACACATCATAAACAGGTCATGACCCAAGCCAATGAAATTTATGAAATTCTTGCTGAAAATGTCTTATTTGGATAAAAGAATGAATATACTATGTACAGGAAACTGCATATGCTATTACAGGCAATGTAAAGATGGTCTTTTCTATAATAAAAAAAAAGAAAAAAAAAGTTTTTGTAATGACACTATCATTATATTTATACTGTGACCACGAATAGTGTTAAGAGTTTAAAACATAACATATCTACTTTGTGTGAAGTCAAAACACGTATATTTCATATTTATACTTATAAGGAGACTGTGTATCCATTGTCAATATTTTTTTTATATTAAAATTAGAGCTTAGAATATCTTTAAACTTTAATTTAAAGAAACGCTAGTGCATTTAAGCTTTAGCTTTAACAGGACCAATCAAACTAATATGAGCAAACTTGATTAAAGACTACCCAAGAATGCTACAAAGTTTGGTGATCATCCATCAATTGGTTCTGTAGAAGAAAATGTCTAAAGGTTTTCTATTTTAAGCCATAGTGACCCCTAAAAGGGGCCAATCAAATTAATATGAGCAAACTTGATAAAAGACTACCTAAGGATGCTACAGACAAAGTTTGGTGATCATCCATCAATTAGTTCTGTAGAAGAAGACGTTTAAAGGTATTTCTATTTTTAGCTATAGCAGCCCCTACAAGGGGCCAATCAAATTAATATGAGCAAACTTGATAAAAGACTACCCAAGAATGCTACAGACAAAGTTTGGTGATCATCCATCAATTGGTTCTGTAGAAGAATTGTCTAAAGGTTTTTCCATTTATAGCCCTAGTGCCAATCAAATTAATATGAGCAAACTTGATAAAAGACTACCTAAGGATGCTACAGACAAAGTTTGGTGATCATCCATCCATTAGTTCTGTAGTAGAAGATGTTTAAAGGTTTTTCTATTTTTAGCTCGGCTGAACCCTAAAAGGGGCCAATTGAAATGACATGAGCAAATTTAAGTGTGACTATCACAAGGATGCTACAGACCAAATTTTAGTTAAATCTGCCCAGCAGTTTCAGAGAAGAAGATGATTGTTGACGCATGACGACGGACGACGGACGCCGGAGTATCCCCCTTTGATACTAATAGCTCACCCTGAGCCTTCGGCGCTGGTGAGCTAAAAAAAGAAGACAATTTAAGTTCTTAATTGCAAATATAGAAACATAGGAATGTAATGTTCAAAGACATTTTACACGTGAAAAGATTCACTCCGAGAGAGACATAGATCCGACATGAGAACACATTCGTCAAAATATGTCGTCCCTTCGTGTTTTCGCATTTTCGCATTTTGAGGCGAAGACGCGAAAATATTTGGATGGCGTTAATCAGCCACCATACATAATCCATTCAAGGCGAATTTCTCAAGCATGTCGAAAGGATGTCCGGAAATGTGTTAATATAAAACGCTGATATTTCGTGTGTTGATAAAAATACTGTTTAGATTCTATATGGTTTTGAAAAAAAACTGTTTCTATGTAACTTTTCACGGAAATGGGCTGTACAATGATTACGTTAAAACAATAAAATGTCGGCTGTAGAAATCGAAAGGAAATTTGTCACGTGACTTTTGCCCATGCTACCGAAAACTACCCATCACAATATCACGGCGTTGAGACGCCGTGAAATAAGTTTTGGCGAGAAGATTTTCGCTAAATTACCTATTTCAATTTTAAACAACAGGTTTATCCTGAACAAAATACCTCAAAACTTATAAGGATTACAAACCCGAAATGCAATGGAAGTTCTAAATTTAGAATGACTTGATTTTATCCAGGTGTGTATAACTTTTTCGTGGTGCAGGGGTAACGTGCTTGTTTTGTGCTCGAGAGGTCTGAAGTTCAAATCCCAATCGAGGCAATTTTTTTCAAATTCTTTTTTAAGTGTCTTTGTTAAATAAGGGACCATTATATATAAGGATAAAGTGTGGCTGTCATAAATGATTTTTTGATGCAACTCTAGTTATGCAAATAACGTATGTATCAACTCTGGTGCCTTGCAAGATGAATTATAGTACATAAAAATAAACTAATACATTTGTACAGGAAAATATATACAGATATACAGGACGATTTAGATTACAAAGATCAGAAAATACCACCGAGCTTGCAGCCCTTTGATTAATTTCTGTTGGCATCGTCAATTCAAGTACACTTCCCAATATTACATGCATGCATTTAATAATTTGGTTAATATTATTTTTTCATAAATTATTGAACTCAAATAGTAAATATGAATTAATTCAGTTATCCAAATTTGTTAAAGAAACACACTGTTAAATGTTGAGCCTTAAACATCATAACTGCTCATTTCGCTGTGCTTGTAAAAATTATTGTATTATAGATGATGTACACTGTACAAATCTTAATAGATTGTCTGTTCTTTAAAATAACAACATCTCTATTGAATCTATGTTACAGGAAAGAAAGCCTAGAAGAACGATTTTCAAGGTTGACATTAGGAGACGCAGGCTAGTTTTATTTGTTTACACCTTATTTGTGTTAGTTCAGCTGGGTCTCCTATGCTATGTTACATACAAGGTGGAGTCATTAAGGTAAGTTAACCAAAAGAATACCAGATCCATTTGATGTCCAATAAAATCTACGAGTTCACATGGTTGGTTATCGATATATTCACGAAGCCGATAGCACGTGACATTTTTAATCTGCTAGGAGCAAATAACAATATTTGAGCCGCGTCACGACAAAACCAACATAATGGGTTTCCGACCAGCATGGATCCAGACCAGCCTGCGCATCCGGATGCACAGGCTGGTCTGGATCCATGCTGGTCGCAAACGCATTACGTTGGTTTTGTCGTGACGCGGCACATATATACTTAAAGGGAAAAGCAAAAATGCTTGTTTTTCTATCAAACATTCTTTGTATTGGTTCCTCACTAGAATGAGCGGGCTCTACACCTTATACCATAACAATACTGACATATCACAAAAGGAGAATGGTGGCCTAGTGCAGGAACCTAGCTAAGATGAATATGTTTAAACTAATATAGAATTCAACCCCTTAGTGATACAGTCAATCGCAATTACGCTACTAAGACTCGGGAATGTTCACCATTTGTTTTAATCATCTACTAAGCATGCCTGTTTTTACAAAAACGCTCGGCTGTTTTCTGAAAAAAAAAATATTTATTTTTGAAGTGCTCATGGTTCGCAAAGTAATTCTGCAAATGACGATCCAACTGCTGCTTATCTAGCCGATCCAGATGAAGGGGAAACCAAAATGGAGAATATGTCAGATATGCAAAAGTTTTTCTTCAATCAAGGTAAGACGCACTTTAATATTAAGATTACTTGTAATTTATGCACTTTACACTATTTGCATACGATATTTATATCACAAATCATCAACTTTTTAAATTTTGATATCGGTGCTGATTTCAAAATATGCCACAGAATAAACTACAGTAAATGAAATATCAAATGGCCGCCCTTCGTAGCTTATATGACCTCGTTATTATAGCACACCGTATTACCGGCGCCAGTGATGGCAGATCACTACAGTGATGGCAGATCCGCTCGGTACAGGTAGGTTAGAAATTTGGTCTGTATTATTATATTACACAAATACGGTCCATTTCATTGCTATGAAACTATTGTCTTATTTGCATATTACAGATGAAACTTCAGTAAGTGGATATTCATTTGCTAGCATATGGCATTATTTTGACATATATATAAAGGCTGAAATTTACTTAGTCGGCGTTAATGCTACAGATTATAATATACTAAATCGATGTAATAAAGGGAAGACTATAAACCTTGCAACTGACGAGATCTGTGGACATCAGTGTATCATACAACAATGTATGTTAATGTACAATGGAAATATTATCGACATTTCAAATATTTTCCTATTTTATCAAGTTCTTGAAAAACACAACAGCGTGGATTCATTTCTTAAAATTTAAATATCATGTTTGAAATCGCGTTGTATGTCCACCTTACTGTTAGTACTGTTGTTAATATTTTAGCATAGTAAATGTATTTCAAAGGATGACAATTTTATTTAATAAAACACAATATATCTTTTCAAGTGATTAAAATCGTTTATTGCTTCCAAGGGATCACTGTTTTCCAGAGTTAAATATTGCAATTGATAGTCCGACTGTGTTACTATTTGTTCAAATATTCAAAACTACTGTCACTTTCGGTTTTAAAATAACAGTCGATCAAATATTATCACGCGTTTTGAACGAATCTGGGTTTGTAAAACCACTAAAGGATTGTCAGTAGAAGTGTTTGATGCATGTTTTGAGTAAAAATGAAGTAATGGCTATTTTGCCAACTGGGTATGGAAAATGTTTAATTTTTCAACTGGTCCCATTTGCGTTTTTTCCTATCACTTCCTTGTTTTAGCCGCCATGTAAAAAGAAGTGCGTTCCGATCATACTTAGAGTGGTTTCACACATGTCAGTATGACCGGTGTACAAGTGATTTGTTCATGCCTTAACAATGTTTCCAATCTGAAGTTAATATTTGTGACGCAAAGACCGGGGTCTTTTGACATGCTGCAGTGCGAAGACTTACCATCGCAAACCAATGAATCTAGTTCATTGCAATTTGCATGTCATAAGCTGTCCATTTCACAGGGTTTTAACTCAGTTGATAGCGAAATAATTCATTAAGCGACGATTCGAAATAAATAACTATAAGACGTTGTAATTAATTACAATATCATGACTTAAACATTTTCGGAATAAAATTGCATCAATCCATCAACTATAATGTTGATGTTCAGTTTTATTTCACACTCGCGTGTCGTTGTATTAACTCAACATGATACTCTTTCTCCGCTCTCTTCTAACATTCAAAAACTAATACTTATTTTTGAACGTGTTTGTATAAACACATTGACAAAAAAGGTTCAGGGAACGAATTTAATTTAAAAAAGAATATTCCTTGACAAAGAAAGAATTAGGTATGCCTAAGATCTATTTCATGCAGAGGTATTTATTCATTATGCCTCAGAAATCCATATTTCTCAATTCTCTTGAATATTAAGCATGCATGCGTTAAGTAATTTTGTAATAGTGGATTTAATTAAAGCATAATAGATGTCTAACAACTGATAACAGAAGCACTGAACTGGCAGTAATGTGTCATAAAGGTAGCAAAATATAAACAAAATAGTACTAAGACTTCCATACAAAATACGTATTCACTATTATTACACCAATTTCCAACGAACCAAAAGAAGCAACAGATAGTTCAAATTTATAGCAAATGATTAGATTTCACCTTTTATTATAAAAACTTACGTGCGTTTAATTATAATGAATATAATGGTACTATCAATCCAAAACTAATTCTGATTTACCTTTGACTTCGTTTTTCAGGGATAATGATTGATCATAAGATAAGAGATTGCACTGGTATAGAGGCAAAAGTGTCGTTCCCTAACATTGATTATGCCTTCTTTGGATATGACATTTATCGGGGCTTTCCGCTGGCAGATTCACGTGACCCAGGGTTTACTCATCCTATTTTCAAATCTGACTATTCTAATATGCAGCAAACGGCAGACTGTAGATTTGCTTTACCTAATGGATATATCGCAGTTGCGAGTGTCTCCTGTGTTACCTCGTTTTCCTCAACCGTGCTGGAAACTAAGAACGAATTACAAGATGTTTTATCGACAATGGCAGAAGTTAGTGTAGGTTATAAGGCTTTTGCGTTTTCTTCTAGTTTCGGATATAGAAAAATGACCTCTACATTGGACAGAAAGAAGTCCGTTTACATAATATCTTCGGCTACTTGTGACTATTACTTTGTGAAGCTGCGCAAACAAATGCCACCATCATTTGATGATGATTTCCTTATTTGGCTGAGCAAACTTGATGCATCTGACTCTAATACAACATACATTGAGTTTATGGACAGGTTCGGTACACACTTTTTATCAGAGGTCACGTTTGGTGCCAGATTTTCCAATGAGTATGAAATGTCTTTAAGCGACTACCAATCTATTAAGGAGTCTGGATATAGTGCTAGTGCTCGTGCATCTTTTACTGGTAAGGTAAGTATTGGTGCTGGGTTTAGTTTAGAAACAAGTCAGCGACAAGCGGCACAAGAGTTCTCGGAGAGAGTAGAGACCCACACCAAAACTGTTGGAGCAGCCCCGCCTTCAAATGGAGACGCGCTAACATGGGCTTCTGAGGTGAAAGATAACCCTGTCCCTTCTAAACTTACTTTAAAAAATATTGAGGATCTGTTTGTACCAGAATATGTTGCTTCACTTGGAATTGATTATGAAACAATTCGGTTTAACATCATTAAGTATAAGGAGGATTACAGACGATACAGAGCAGAAAACAACCCAGAGCTTTCATTTCCTGATCCATATAATAAAACAGGTAAATTGCTTCTAAAATGATTATCTCATTACTTGTATATGTTTGATCACAATTATTTTAATGTGCTCATTTTAAAAGTTATTTGCGGCAAAAAATAAGCTTAATGGCTGATCTTAACCTTGCGTTCAGTTATAAAACTTATCACCAGAAGTTAATGCATTCTATATTTGACATAACTGTACTTATTTTACCCCAATGGTCGTCCCTGGTCGAGTGGTTAAGGTCGTTGACTTCAAACCACTTCCCCCTTACCGTTTAGGGTGCGAACCCCGACAGGGACTTTGAATTCTTTCATGTGAGGAAGCTATCCAATTAGCTTTCAGAACGTCGGCGATTCTTCTCAGATGCCCGTTCGTGCCTGAAATAATGCACGGAAAGGCACTTGAAGTCGTATGGCCTATGCTATGTCTTTGTGACGTAAAATCAAAACAAACCAAATCAGTTTGGTGAATCTTAGCGATTCCACATTTACCAGGACTGGCACATATTCTGCTAGCAGTTACCAATTTCACTTCACTTATCGTTAACATTTGAGCCGCGCCACGACAAAATCAACATAATGGGTTTGCGACCAGCATGGATCCAGACAAGCCTGCGCATCCGCGCAGTCTGATCAGGATCCATGCTGTTCGCTATCAGTTTCTCTACTTGTTATAGGGTTTGTAACCGAACAACATGGATCCTGATGAGACTGCGCGGATGCGCAGGCTGGTCTGGATCCATGCTGGTCGCCAACCCATTATGTTGGTTTTGTCGTGGCGCGGCTTATTATATGACCTGACTAAGTGAAATCCAGACAGTTTGAAAACTTACGTTTTACTATGATAACAAATACTGTAACATGTGTTGTACCATGTACTTAAGATTGTTAAGCTTTGAACATTTTTGTTAAACATGTAATTACTTTCTTCTTACAAATCATTGACAGTGATGTGGAACGTGAAGAAGACTCTGAGAGTACTAGGCGGGTTTCAGGGTCAATGGGGTCATATTGAATTCTGCCCAGACAGACAATATGCCATAGGTTATAATCTTAAAGTAAGTCGCACAAATAAAAGTGTAAATGAGCAATGTATAATATGAGTGATTGTGTAACTGGATAAACAACTAATGATAAAAATAACAACAACAACAACTGTAATTTTTTATTTAAACATATTTTATTGCCAAAATAAGACATTTAAATACATGTAAACAGTTACAATACAATGACATGCCATATTTGGCAAAAAGGGTTGACCCACAAGTTCTCTCAACATTTGCAACGGGTTTCCCTGATTCAATGGATTACAATATAAACATATTTTACAAGAATGACTATCATTTAGTTAGAAGTAACAACTTTAATGGGTTTTGGACATGACTGGACTAAAATTACTAATTATGATTTTGTAGGATTCAGAGACTGTTCATTTTGTTTCGATTTTACATTCATTCTGTGATTTTTTTTCATTTTACAGTTGCCTATTTGTTTTTTTCTATTTTCTTATCGATGAATTGTTAATATAATTCTAAGTAGTAAGTATTATAAAATTGTGTATGGTTCAAATTTGAACAAAATCCGTCCACAAATAACCTATTTATACAGAAAAATGAAAGTGTCTAGTTTTAAGTGCCTGTAAGTGTAGTTTATGAATAATAAGTATGTCTACAATTAATTTTACCAATAAAACGATTTGATGCCTTCGTGCAACAGTCCGAAGTTTTTAAAAACAAACTTTATTTTGTTACATTTTTTGACCACGTGGAATTATGAGTACATAATATGTGATACAAGTATAGTCATGCTATTTTTTGTTTATTTATTTTCTTTTTCTTTTTTGCAGATCGAACCATATCAAGGCAGTGCAGATGACACTGGACTTAATGCTATAAGATTGATCTGTGCCGACAGGTTTGGAAAACCCACCGGAAAGACAATTACGTCGTGGGAGAGCAAATGGGGCTCCTACAGAACAGATAAATTGTGTCCTAAAGCAGGACAAACTGCCACTTTCCTAACTCGATTTCGTCTGCAAATGGTATAAGAGTTAGAAAAAAAAACCTCATTTCTATAAAAAATAAATTTGTACATATAACATTATTTAACATATTCATTTCATTTGAAGCAGAATACTTAAGGATTGTTATTCAAATCGAAGCTTATATGGGATTTACTGCTTGATATATTTGAAATTTTTCTACAATTGGGAAAATGATACTTTGTTTGTATAGTGTGATTAGTATTTATCACGTATGGATCTTAAAATTGAGAATCGAAAAAAGGTCAATCTCAAGTTTTAAACGAATATATAAAATTCAAAGTTTTTTTTTAAGTAAATATAAATGTCTGACTTTTATTTACCAATTTTGTTCCGGATTTTTATGCAGTCTTCGTCGAGATATTCTTTACGTAGTAGGTTCTGGTGTGCCTAAAATATTTTCACAAAATAATACAACCAAACAATGCGCAAAATGTCACAGGGTGAGAAAAATGTGCAGCCTGACCGGGACTCGTACCTTGGACCTTCGGAATACCGTTCCACGGCTCTACCGACTGAGCTATCCGGCCGCTTACACATCTTCTCCCCTAAATAGTGAACAGTTCTGAACCGAGACATACTCCCCTGCTATATTGAAATTCGTCCTCGAATTTCACAGAGTTACAGAGCAATGTAAATTAAACTCTGAGCTATATCAGTCACGGTCCCCCGTTGTGCGCCAAATGTCACAGGGTGAGAAAAATTTGCAGCCTGACCGGGACTCGAACCCGGGACCCTCCGAATACCGTACCGCGGCTCTACCGACTGAGCTATCTGGCCGCTTACACATTATCTCCCCTAAATAGTGAACAGTTCTGAACCGTGACATTAACATCCAAACAACTCCTTATTGAAATTGTTGCAAGATATAACAGTAAACAACATAATAACGGATAACTTCCGTAAAGCAATCGATGTTTTATTATTTTGTGTATCATTCTGTAACAAATTAAGAGACAAACGGAATCCCAAAAGAACGCCCAAAACGACGGAATTGAAAAAAATTGCAGTCTGGTTTGAATGAGCATGTTCGTGAACGGTTTCGGAATATGCAAGATACCGTCCACGTCCCCTAGCACCAGCTTAAGCAGAATTTAACATCTAAACACGAAAATGTTTTTTTTTTCCAATTTACAAACATCCGCAGATGTGTTCATACGGCGGTTTTCATATAACCTTCAATATGACACCTTCGTACCATTCCACGACAAGCGGCGTATGAAAAAGCGTTGTCCTAATCAAACCAAACCATTACAAATAATAGTATGTCTTTAAGGTGGTTTTTGGAACTTGATTAATTGATTATAAACACTTATTATTATGTAACAATGACAGATTGCTGCCAAAATTATGAATACATTTCATGATTCTTTGTTTATCATTGTCATACAAATAATGACTTGTTTTTGCGTTGTTTATTCGACACGAGAGTAGAATATTTCTTTTGAGGACAGTTTATAGCTCACTTGACCACGAAGTGGTAAAGGTGAGGTATAGTGATGGGTCTATGTTCGGCGTTGTGCGTCGTGCGTCGTTCGCAATTGGGTTGTTAACAGTCTAGCAGTCACAGTTTTGATTGTCAAACTTGTCACATTGTTTGTTTTAATAAAATACAGATCGAGTTCGAAGATGGGTCATCTCCGATCAAAAACTAGGTCACAGGAGCTAAAAATAGAAAAAGCTTGTTAACACTCTACTGGCTGCAGTTTTGATCCAAATATTCTGGAAATTTGTCAGGAAGGTTGTTTTGTCAAGTTCGAAGATGGGTAATCTCCGGTCAAAAACTAGGCGACAGGAGCTTAAAAGAGAAAAAGCTTGTTAACACTCTACTGGCTGCAGTTTTGATCCAAATATTCTGGAAATTTGTCCGGAAGGTTTTTTTGATAATTTCTAGGTCAAGTTCGAAGATGGGTAAAATCTCCGATCAAAAACTAGGTCACAGGAGTTTTAACTAGAAAAGGCTTGTTAACACACTGTAGTGGCTCCAGTTTTGATCCAAATATTCTGGAAATTTGTCAGAAAGGGTGTCTTAATGATTTCTAGGTTAAGTTTGAAGATGGGTCATCTCCGGTCAAAAACTAGGTCACAAGAGCTAAAATAGAAAAAGCTTGTTAACACTCTACTGGCTGCAGTTGTGTTCCAAATATTCTGAAAATTTGTCAGGAAGGCTGTTTTAATGATTTCTAGGTCGAAGTCAACGATGGGTCATCTCCGGTCAAAAATTAGGTCACAGGAGCCAAAAATAGAAAAGCTTGTTAACACTCTACTGGCTGCAGTTTTGATCCAATATTCTGAAAATTTGTCAGGCAGGTTGTTTTAATGATTTCTATGTCAAGTTCGAAAATGAGCATCTGCGATCAAAAACTAGGTCATAGAGGCTAAAAATAGAAAAAAAAACTTGTTTACACTCTACTGGCTCCAGTTTTGATCCAAATGTTCTAGAAAATTGTCTTTAAAGTTGTTTTGATGATTTCTAGGTCAAGTTCGAAAATGGGTCATGTCCGGTCAAAAATTAGGTCACAGGAGCTAAAAATAGAAAAAGCTTCTTAACACTCTAGTG
Organism: Ruditapes philippinarum; assembly: GCF_026571515.1. Classification (NCBI taxonomy): domain Eukaryota; kingdom Metazoa; phylum Mollusca; class Bivalvia; order Venerida; family Veneridae; genus Ruditapes; species Ruditapes philippinarum. The sequence continues at coordinate 32,494 of NW_026860497.1, read as the reverse complement.
GCTGTAGTTTTAATCCAAACATTCTGGAAATTTGTCAGAAAGGTTGTTCAGATAATTTCTAGGTCAAGTTCGAAGATGGGTCATTTCTGGTCAAAAACTAGGTCACAGAAGCTAAAAATAGAAAAAAGCTTGTTAACACTCTACTGGCTGCAGTTTTGATCCAAATATTCTGGAAATTTGACAGGAAGGTTGTTTTGATGATTTTCAGGTCAAGTTCGAAGATGGGTCATGTCCGGTCAAAAACTAGGTCACAGAAGCTAAAAATAGAAAAAAATTTATACACTGTAGTGGCTACAGTTTTGATCCAAATATTCTGGAAATTTGTCAAAAAGGTTGTTTTGATGATTTCTAGGTCAAGTTCGAATATGGGTCGTCTCCAGTCAAAAATTACAAAAAATTGGTCGCATTGCCCAAATATGGAAAACCTTTTTAACAAACTAGAGGTCACATTTTTACTCAACTATCATCAAACTTGGCCAGGATGCTTGTCTAAGATATTGCTTGGATGCGGTTGATGGGTCAGGGGAGCGATCCAGGGCCATCATGGCCCTCTTGTTATGAAGAAGTTTACAATAATTCACTGCATGACATTCAATATGAAAAAAACTTGTTCCTGTGAGTGAAAATCTATTAGATACACTTGTGGATCTTAAAATGATGTTTATCTGTATGGATTTAAATAATCTAAGGAAACATTATATGATATGTAGCTTAACAAAGATGTGGTCAATTTCACTTGTACGCTGTTTGATACATTATATTTTGGCTTGTAACGTTATTTTAGAGAAATTAATTGTCATGCGAGTAGTATTCGCTCTATGTCAAATCTTTTATATACTCGGTATTTTTAGTATTTATATTTCTAGCATTAGATAGTTAGCCAATTGATGTAGTGATATTTCATTACCAAACACACTGACTAATGGACTTTCGGCAAAAGCTACGAAACCTTAAATGGTATTCAATTATTATATTCAAGTGATCAGTAGTTTTGTATATAGTTTTCTATATCAGATATGGATCTCTTCAGCACATATGAAGCTCGACTGAAAAATATTGACCATAAACAGCAATTCCGTTATTTTGAGCCACATATCAATAAATGTTTCAATATGACTTTGTTTAATTGTTTAACATAGTTCGGTGGTAAGATTTTGTGAAAACTCTGTATTTTGAGTCCGTTTAGCGACATTTTCTTCATACGCATTGCATGTTTTCGGTATACAAGAACACACAAAGGAAAGATTGTCACGACAAAGACTACCTTTAAATTCAATACAAAATGAGTAAATATACAAGTCAGAAGGACAGAATCGCATTTTGATTTTCTTAATAAATTGAATTTGATTAAAAAGTTTTAAAACTGTGATTGACCTGTTATCTCCGTCACATTTGTTGTTATATCTGGCATCAGAGTAAATTCACATACACTCATATTTTTACCGATGCTTAATTTTGAGATTCAAATGGGGCTCCAAACCCTGTGTTTATGTTAAAGACAGGATACTGTAAGAAATTTCCATTGCAGAATTTCGCAGATTATATGCAGATTGTGTTTAAAATTAATTTAATTATTTCTTCACATTTTATACTCTCTTAAAATCAAATTTTCATATATCTATATGTATATACTAATACATATATAATTTTGATCTCTTTTACTACTTACAGCATGATTATTTTCATATTGGCGCATCGTTTGCCACATTTAAATGTCAAGATATCTTGAAAACCACCAACGAGATACCGCTAGTGATATTTCCTGGTTATGGTGAGCCTTGGGGGACATATTGGGAGGAGAGTGAAAGTTGCCCGTCTGGATCGGCTATATGTGGTTTGTACAGTTAGATATTTCTGTCAATGTATTATTGAAACCGTCACGCATTTAATAAGAAAAAAAAAACAAGTACGAATGGTTCGTAAATTTTCATAGAGTTCTTTTGTTTTAAGACCAAACACTGTTACGTTTTAATAACATGCAAGCATCATGTGAAGCCTGAAGTTACATTGGATATTCAATCGTCAAAATGTGACAAAATGACACAGTAGCCCGGTGCAAAAAGATAGTAATAGTATAGCATTTCTCCTAACAAAACTTACCAGTATGAGACAGTTCGTGAAGTATGAAATCTGTCGTTTAAAAATATACAGCATGACAAAGTCTGTCATGACAAATAACAGCAAATAAGTTATATGAGCCGCGCCATGACAAAACCAACATAATGAGTTTGCGACCAGCATGGATCCAGACCAGACTCATCGGATGCGCAGTCTTGTCTGGATCCATGCTGTTCGCTTTCAGTTTCTCTACTTGTTATACGGTTTGTAAGCGAACATCATGGATCCTGATCAGACTGCGCTGGATACATGCTGTATTTTATGTTATCCATTATGTTGGTTTTGTCATGGCGCGGCTCAATTATAAGGACCGTAAGAGACTGAGCGACTAGAACAGAACAATGTGAAATTAATGATTTAAGACTAGATGGTAAGACCGTCTGTCACAATAATACGACATTGATTCTCAGCAAAAATTAATAATTTGAGAAGGTCCATCAATACAAAAGATAATACATAATGCTAAATAAAATGTTGACAAATTTGGAAATTATGACAAAACTTGTCCATAAAAATAGGGAAAAATGGGACAACTAGACCGCAGCAAATAATCACTTTCAATTCTGAACAATATAAGTCTATCAGTTTAATACATAAAATGATCAGTGAATTAAAGACATACTATCAGTGACGGGCTTAATTGTATTGTATATCTTTAACAACCTTATACACGTAAACATGATTTTTTTAAATGTATAAATTTAGGTATGAGGACGAAAGTAGAAGAGCCACAAGGTAAAAATGATGACAGTGCATTGAATAATGTAAAATTCTACTGCTGTGCTCTCGACATTACAAAATAAGGAGGATGTTTCATAAGAACAGAAGTTCCTATACGACTACATACAATAAACAGCTGTTGTGATATGATTAAAAAAGAACTTTTTTATGATAAACACAACATAATTGATGCTAGATGATACGTGTAAATACAATTTTAAACTTATCTAGACATTTTAATTTGTAGAAACTGTCTTACTTCATTATTCTTGTTTACTTCTATGTTATGTTATTCAATTATCTTTGTTTATCTTTCATTTAACATTTAGCACACATACCTTTCTTGGTTGGAAACACTGTAAATCATATGCTATCTTTCCAGGAACATTCTTTTCAGAAAGAGGAGATTGCTTTTTATATACCCGAAAGAATTTCGGACATATTATGTTATACCATCTGGCGTCCGCCGTCCGTCTGTCTGTCTGTCCGTTAGCAATTTGATTTCCGGAGCATAACTTAAGTTCCATTTGGCCCACAATATTCAAACTTCATATGATGATTGTCCATATTGAGAAGAAGACCCCTACTGATTTTTGGGTCATAAGGTCAAAGTCATTATTACCTTAAAACTAAAAAAAAAACATTTTCCTCTCAATAACATAAGTATTAATAACCTACAACTGTACAATTTTTTAGGATGAACAGCCATGTCCAATACATGACCCCTATTGATTTTAGGGTCATAAGGTCAAAGGTCAGGGTCACACTGATCTTTACATTGAAAATTATGGTTTCTGGAGCATAACTTAAGTTCCATTTGGCCTACAGTTTTCAAACTTCATAGGATGATTGTCAATATTGAGTAGAAGACTCCTATACATTTTGGGTCACAAGGTCAAAGGTCACTATTACCTTGAAACTGAAAACGGTTTGTATTTTGTTCTATATGTATTATATTTATAGGATATATTAATCTTGTTATCTTTAAAGACCGTTTTATTCAGAATTTAATTATCATCGAAACTACGCCCACAATTGGTTTCTGTACTTCCTGAGTACTAGAAATATTTCACCCCGTGACACATGTATTATTAATACATTGTATATCTTTAAATATATAATTGTTGAAGTAACGCGATAATTAAATACAAACTAAAAAGAAATTAAAGAAAATGAAATGAAAAAAGTAAAGGCTATAAATTTGTGATTTTCCAATCATATACTAAAATTAGAAGCATTTGATGTGTTAAAATGTATATTTTAAAAGTATCATTTGTTTTATTTGTTCTAATGGTTTGTGTCATATGGCTTTAATAATTTGAGCCGCGTCATGACAAAACCAACATAATGGGTTTGCGACCAGCATAGATCCAGACCAGCCTGCGCATCCGCGCATCCATGCTGTTCGCTTACAAACCCTATTTCAAGTAGAGAAACTAATAGCGAACAGCATCCTGATTATACTGCGCGGATGTATGTTATGTATTTGAATGTAGAATTTCTAAAACAAATTGTAAATGTTAAAATAATAGCAATTCAAGAATTGCATCCACGTCATCTTGCTATGTTATAAGTAATTTACACACACATGAACATGTATTATATCATGAAAGCGTTTGAGAGTTAATTGCCGAAGTTTCTATTCTAAAGAATAATAAATATGAAGAAACATAAAAAAGCGCAAAAATATACTTAAGTTTTAGTTTCAGTTTTTCTTAAACTGAAGCATGTAATATGCAACTGGTTATAATAAGCTTTATACGAAATCTCGTATTTCATAAATGCAGTTTATTAGAAAGACAGACAACCCTGGTATGTCATTAAGTTTTCATATTTTATACTATTCATCTCCCTTCAAAAGTCAGGTGTCATCTTTTGTTTTGAGTTTATTTCCATCACTAAGTTTAGTTTAAAAACTTAAAAACTGTGAAACCATGTTTAAGATTGTTTGTGAATATCATGTTTATGTTCACGTCATATTCAAAGTTTTGAAATGCTTATTTATAAGCAGTCATTCATGATTTTCTCTTTTTCCATCCGATGCAAAAGTTTTTTGTAGAACAAAATGGCTACCATAATGCAATAATCTGGCATACCGTTATTCAATTTTCTTTGTTTCGAATGACATTTTTTATGTATAATTGCTATTTTGATAAACATATTAAGCTTCTGATATCCGGAGCAATTGAATTTATGTCACTTCCGACTGTCCGAAGTAAAATCAGCCATATGGGCTTTAGCCATATAATATTTTAATTTATATACATGTAATTGTCAATTTTTTCAATTATCTGGAATATTTAATGTTATTACACACCCGTAGACAAAAAAACTGCCTAATTAACCCCAGTAAAACGTTATCAATCCTAGAAAGGGTTGTTTTTTATTTTTCCCTCTGCTAATAACCCACTTATGAACAGAAAATAACAGTATGATATCAATAAAAGAATACAATTATGAGTAGCTAAAAATCAAAAATAGGAGATCATATTGTTTATTTGAACTACTGGATTCAATACAACATGTATTTTACATTGTAACAAATAGGAATGGAGAATGAGAAGTATTAATTATCTATTTTTCTAACATAATGTTTTAACAAAATAAAGATAGTTTTAGTGTATTTTTATGACAACTATTCATTAATCTGTCAAGTTTAAAAATATTGGGATGAATATGAAACTGGGAAGAAGAGATTTACGTCTAATGTCATTAAAGTACGACCATTCAATTTATCACCAATAGCTTGATACGAACATCAGGAACAGAACTTATTATTATGAGAAATCGTCAAATGTCTGCCTTTTTCAATTGGTAATAGGTGATTCATTGTTCTAAATTTACATAAATATTTACCTATTATTATTAGTTTATTCCAGTCTCTTTCATATGCATACCTATATACATAAAACATATAAAAATTGATAAAAAAGTACGTATGACTATTCTACAATAGAATTATAAGATACTTTATCATGTATATACTAAAAGTATCATTATACGTATACCAATGATACTAAGTTCCTACTGATAGCAGTAATGTAACATTATAAGAACATTTTACATCATAAAAGTTAGACTACCCCCACTGACCTTCAATTTAAAAAAAAGAAATGCCATAAGATATTATGATAATAAATCTCTGAGTGTTGTAAAATGTGGCATTATTCCACAAATTAATTAAATATATCACCCGTGGTCAGACCATGGATGAATGGTCAGTGGTGATATTCTACGCGTTAGTAGATAAAACAACTTATCATGTTTAAAAAAGATATGTTACATTTGTACAATACAATTTACTATAAGCACCAGATAATCTAAAAAAACTGTTAAAAGACTATATTAAAATTAATTTAAAAAAAAGAAACAAAAAAAGCCCTAAGTGGTCTGAAAATCCTTGAATTACTTGTACAATAATTATATTATAGCGGAGTTGAAGAAAATTGTAACAGGTTTTGGCTGTGACTTTAACAATATCATTGTTGGAGAGAATGAATACAATTGTATCTTCATCAAAGAGGTCAAACAAATTCTGGCCTTAAGTTACGATCTTTTTCTAACATAGGTAACCTAATGCATAACACAATAATAATACATGTGTTTCACATTCAACTGTAATTTTACATATTGGACATATCCTACTGTCAACAGCAATGTTTTCATATCTACCATGCAGTTTCAAGCTTTATGGGAGCTACTCCACATCTAAATTTCGCTAGTGCAGACACGTGTTTACGTGGCAAATATAGTTTACAATAATGTTCAGTTTTGTACACATTATTAACAACTTATATGTTCTTAATTTATTACCACCATTCCCATTTAGACTAACATTCCTTTTAAGCTTAGCTATCCATTCATCTTTATATAAAGACATACAATTTTAACATTTTTTTTTCACAAAAAGACTAAGATGAGGCTGTTAGACAACCACGTGCATACTCTACTAAATTTAACTTTTCCATATGATTATTAAATATAATTTGCCAGTGCTGCTCTTGCTCAAACAAGTAGAAAAGATCTTACAATTAACTCTATTGACATCCATTCTAACAAATCTATGCCATTGTTGAAATACAGATCTCCATTGTTTCACATGTGTCGGCTACCAAGCTTATTCTCCATATAAAGCTGCTGTAGGTGTATACCGCCCTACTTCCAGATAAAAACGTATTGCCCTTTTCTGTATCGCATCAATGCAGGAAAATGACTTATTACCCCAAATAGAAGCACCATATGAAATGACTGGCCAAACCAATGAATCACACAATTTAACAAAGACATCATATGGCATGGACCCTAATGCTTTTGATTTGGCAATAAGTAACCCCAGTACTCTACCTGCACTTTGAGCTATACATTTAGCGGTCTTATTATAATCAAGAAACTCATCAAGTAACAGACCAAGGTAAGTATATTGTCCTACAGTTTTTAGACTATGCTCGCCACATGTGAAAACAAATGAGGACCTGCTCGCCGACTTCGACCTAAAGTGAATAATGTTGCTCTTATCATGATTTACTATCATAGCATTTGATGTACACCAATTTGACAAAACATTAAGCATAAGTTGAAGATCATTTTCAGTTTAAGCTACAAGTACAATATCATCAGCATATAATAATATGCAAACCCTATCATTATCTATATCAATTCCTTTACCAATAGCTTTAATTTTTACAACAAGATCACATATAAAGACAGACAGACAGACATCCAATTTATTTAAATCAAATAAAGCTTATAAGCCCATGATGACATAGTAACAGCATATTTACAAGATAACGAACAGTGCATATGTTAACATACAAAAACATTATCACAATATAATTATGACTTAAAAGGAGAAGGTCATAATAACAACTTATTCGTAAGAACGTAGAATAATGCAAATATTAATTTATGTTTGTCTTACATTCACGTACTTCATATCTATTAAAATGATTGTATGAATTATATGTTCTGTTCTGGAAATGTTTAGCTACCCAGATAAACATAATATAATTTACCATATTAATCTATGAAGTAGTGTCACAACAAACATAATTAATGTTCACTACATTACATAATTCATTAAACTAAATTAGTTTATCTACATATCTTACCTCAATATTGAGGCAAGAGACGTAGATTATATTGTATAAATTTCTTTTATAATAATTCCATATTAAATCAGTCTTACCGAAACGAAACTGTTAGTCCGATAGTATGACATGCAAACACAAACATGATTATATAACATATTTGCTGTTTTCTAATTAGACAAGTGTTTTGGATATATACTAAAGCAAATAATATCAATACATTTCTTATTAAGAAGCTTATTACAATAAAAATATGTATGACATATCTATGTTACTTATTTGAATTCCTTTAATTGGCATATAAGACCGAATTTCGAATGTTAAAAGCATTTTAGATAATAATATTCCAAGGTTTCTTAGAGTATTGTTATTTTCTGAATTTACAAGGTCAACCAATTGACGCATACTAGGTCTTATCCAAAAGCGTCTATCAATATACTTTTTTCTTATATCAATAAATAACAAACATTCTAATATAAAATGATATTCGTCTTCGATTTTACCACATCTTACACAAATTCTTTCATTTAAAGGGGTCCTATGTGGCCTAGACCATCTACCAGCTTCTATCTGTAATCTATGAGAAGAGACTCGTAAACGGGAAAACGCTTGACAAAATTTTTGAACATTAAAACATTCTAAATATGGCTGAAATCTAAAAGATGATATTGTATTATAAAATAAAGCCCTACTGGATTGATTTAGTCTTGCGTTCCAGTTTTGAATAAAATGATCATTTAACCTTTGTTTTGTTATAGACAGAAACATATCAACATGTCCTACTCCTTGGTAACTAATCCTAGTGAACATAATAAATCTTTCAAAGATGAGCACCAGTTTACTTTTCTAGAATACCTAACTAGATCTGATTTGAGTAAATCGTAAACAATAACAATATATTTGTTTTGTTTCGTTTGTAAAATTCTTAGCCAGAATTTTATTGCTTTGTACATTTGTAAAATCTTAAAAAAGTTCGACCTAATTCACCATAAATGAAGTCATTATGTGTAGTTTTCTTTGCACCTAATAGGTTTTTCATACAAAATTGTAAATGCACTCTCTCAATCGATAAATCATTAGCGAAACAGAATACCTCGGAACAATAACTCAATATTGGAGTTACCAGCTTATCAAACAATTCTAATTTATGTTTTGTGAGTATATAAGTAAACTTATATACTAATATTTCTCTAATTTAGAAATAGCTTTCTGGGCTTGACCAGATAATGTTTTTGTGCTGTACTTAGTGATCCTCCTGTTGTAAACACAATACCCAAATAACATATTGAACAGTAAAGGATATTAGGAACACCATTCTGTTGTAAGGCTATTTGAGCCGCGTCACGACAAAACCAACTTTATGCGTTTGCGACCAGCATGGATCCACGCAGTCTGATCAGGATCCATGCTGTTCGCTTACAAACCCTATAACAAGTAGAGAAACTGATAACCTGATCAGACTGCGCGGATGCGCAGGCTGGTCTGGATCCATGCTGGTCGCAAACCCATTATGTTGGTTTTGTCATGACGCGGTTCAAATATCCTGACACAAGATGAAACTGAGTTATACAGTGACTGTATTGCCAGTAACATATTACCATGAATACCTTAGCTATCTAATTTGTTCCATAACAATGATCTGTCGACAAAGTCATATATGCCTTACGGAAATCAATGAATGCACAAAAGGTTGATTATTTCTGTTTCTTTCTAGTTTCTACAATATTAGTTAAAGATGACACATGATCAATGGTACTGCGACCTTAAACCATTTTGCTCATCACTGTGTATATTGTTAGATTCTGCCCATTTTTTATATAAACGGTAATTCAAAAGTGTACAATATATCTTATACATGGTGTAAGACAATGGCAAGCCTGTATATGACAATGTATCTCTTGGATCGACAGTACTTGATTTCGTTATAGGGCTTATCATTATCTTATTCCATGCCTATGTCAAATGGAAGTATATCTAGATATTTTTCAAAATAATGAGTATTTGTATATGTACGATACACTAATCACTTAGAAGATGTATCAAAAGTACTATGTCAATCTTGAAAAACTGATATAAGCTTCACAATGCTTTTAATGTGATTAATATTATCTACTTTCTGTAGATGATAATATTCTAACATACCAATATTACTAAGCGTTTCTTTCACAAATGTTCTGCATTTATAATAATAATAATAATAATAATAATAATAATAATAATAATAATAAAGATAATAATAATAATAATAATGATAAAATCTTTATTTATAGAATATAACATACAACGTTTGTAACACAGTAAGAAGTATACTTATTTTCAGTATAGCCTTCTGATTAGAAAAAAATGAAGATCTATACAAAATTTAAAATCTTTTTGTACAAACAAACAAAAAATGTAAAGGTTAGATAGTTTTTATTCATTCATCCGACTGACACTCATATTAATTATGGTAATTATAGATAAACTCGTAATGATACAATAAAAGAATTTAAAAAAAAAGGATTTCAATATTTACAATAGTTAAAATATAAAGTGGTCAATTTTCATCATGTATCTAACTGTAAACTTAGATAATAAATTTTACAGCTGTTTTTGAAAGATTGTAAAGGATAGTGATTCCAAACGTCAATACTGAATAATAAGTATGAGGTATACTTTTCAGAACAAGATCCTTATGAGCGATTGAGATTAAATTATATGTAATTAATTATAATAGAAAGTAAAACTTTTACTCATATACATCGTTGCCGGATTGTTTAAAGATTTATACAACATAATTGCTGTGTGGTATTTCACTCTAAAATTGAATTTCAGCCATTTAAGTTTATTAAAAAGATCTAATGTTGGTGAACGTATCGTCCTATTAAATATAATTTTTCAGCTCTTTTTTTTTAATTGAATTTACATTTCGAATTTACAATATTCCTACATTGTTTTATACAGAAGTTTACGTATCTTATTTCCCTAAGCATTAATAAGTTTAACTCTTGCTACTAATGGAAATAAGCCGATTCACCATTTACAATACAATAAGGCGTAGAAGCTTTGAAATTCAAAATAAACGTACAATAATACATTTGAAATTTCTCTAAAATTTGAACTTGTTCTAATCTCCAAACTTCACTTTTATAAAGAAGGAAAGGTTAAACAAGAAATTGGTAGACACAATTTACGGGACTTTTGGTCACACAGAAAACATTGCTCTTCTAGCATTATCAACAGAATTTGTTTTTGATTTAAAAAAAAATATCATTTTAATCAATTTAGAAAAAAAAGAAAGAAAAAAAAAGCCTGGTGGAAGTGTTTGATTAAAATGCATACGTGGAATAAACTCTTTTCTGAAAAAATACAATACAGCGCGCGAAGGTAACATATATTTTAGGCAACGTGTTAACTTGAATGTAACTTACAATAATTCTACAATACATGTAAAGCAAAACTGCTTTACCTGATTTTTATTGTTGTTGATAAATTCGATTTTTGTGATTAAACGACATTCAATGTTAATATTTCCCTACTGATTTAATTGATTTCCTTTGACTGAAAAATAGAATAGTTTACGTAAATACATAATGATCATATGGGTAAGGAGATTTTGATTAACTTCAAACAAGTTATCAATATAAGGAACATAATTATGTATATTTTTTACTATATCTCGTACAATATGAGAATGCATATGTTAGGAATATTTTCTATTTTAAGTTCGCCAGCTCATATCCCTTATGGTAATTAAATTGTTAAATTTTACGGCAAATATAAAAACGAAAAACAACAACAAAAAAACAGCACAAAAACAGAAACAAACAAACAAAAGACAACAACAACAAAACCGACAGTAAAGTAAACTCCCCAAATGAAGGCGTTTCATTTTAGATATTCATACTTCAACGGGAATATGTATATATAATTCAGCGGAAAATTTAACTCCTATATGATAAATTATTTTGTCTGACATCTTTTATTCCAGGTTTTAATTAAACCTTGTACAATATTACAATATGATATAATTTAAAGACTAATTTCAGTGCAGCAAAATACAGCTTTCCTAACTTTAACGCCGATCAACACAAGCGTTTATTTGTGCTATATATTTTTACACATTGTTATAATATGATTTTTTAAACAAAATTATAATAAAGACATGGACAATTTTTATAATATATTCTTTAGATTTAGGTAAAGGAGGCGGTATGTGAAATTAAACATAACTCTATCTCAATAATCATAATGAATCCCCTTCCAAGCAGTAAAAAGACTAATTGAAAATACAAATTACACGGAACATGTGCACGTCATTAAACTGTCGTTATAATTTACAGTAATTAGATGTTCTATTTCCAATAAGACGGCGCATTCTTGAAAATAAAAACACTTTAAATTTTCTTCTCTGAAAGATTGGTCTTAATTAGTCCCCGAGAAACCTGAATAAGGTGTCTTATTGTAAGGAGAAGGATCGACACGTGTCCACGATATTAAATGTTACAGAATCAAATATCCTTACAGTAAATGCTCATTTCTTCTCATAGCTTTATTATTGTAATTTTATCTCACACAGCAATGTTAATTTATTGCGTAGTGTCACATATCCTAACAATCTCAGTTTACTGACGAACTAAATCATCGCAAAGAAATTAAAGGTTATATAGCATGGTAGGCCTACACCAGGTTAAATGGAATATTCAATATTAGCTGAATATAAAATATTTGAGCCGCGTCATGACAAAACCAACATGATGGGTTTGCTACCAGCATGGATCCAGACCAGCCTGCGCGTCCGCGCAGTCTGATCAGGATCCATGCTGTTCGCTATCAGTTTCTCTATTTGTAATAGAGTTTGTAAGCAAACAGCAAGGATCCTGATCAGACTGCGCGGATGCACAGGCTGGTCTGGATCCATGCTGGTCGCAAACGCATTACGTTGGTTTTTTCATGACGCGGCTCATTTATCAAATACTACATATATTTGATCTGTGGTAATTCAAAATTAGCATCGTTTTGGAGTACATGTCTATTTGTCAATACATGAATTGATATGACAAAGATTGAAATCTACAAATGAATGTTTTAGTACACTGTCTATATATACGGTTCAAGGAAGACCAACCTGAATCTGTTTGAACAGTTGATAGTAATTTTGACAACTTATCTGATTATGAGAAACTGCTGACGCTTAGTGTTTTTGCAAATCAATGTATAGCTAAGTTTACGTCCAAAGCCTGCTTTAATACTTTTTCTGTATATAACTCTTATATATAGGTATTATATGTTGTAGAATGTTGCAAAAATTTCCGCTGAAAGCATATTTAATTGGTCTAGAATGATGTTTTTAATCTGTTTTAGCGTATTTTATACTTCCTGCTATTTTAAAATTTCAGACTGTTAAAACATCAATCCAGTGAATAGCTGCATATTGTCTTGCATATATATGTAAGCTCTAAAGACAATGAAAGACTCACAGTATTTCCTATACATGGAAAGCAATGTGTATATTGTATAAATGTTGATACAATGTATGCAATGTGTATATTGTATAAATGTAAATATGCAATGTGTATATTGTATAAATGTAAATATGCAATGTGTTTATTGTATAATTGTCAATATGCAATGTGTATATTGTATAAATGTGAATATGCAATGTGTATATTGTATAAATGTAAATATGATTCAAGGTTAAATATATTTACCTCTTATCTCATATAATTCTTTATTGCTTTTATCAATTTTATTATGATGGTAATGTATATGTTGCACATGTGATAAACATAAATAAATAAGTAAAGTCTTTTATAAAAATATGTTTGTTTTTGTTTAAGTGTGTGCCAGTGATTTAGTCATATTTACACATGCAGTCTTACTAGAAATTCTGAAATCTTTTTTTGTAGCGAAAACTTGTAATTTGCAGAAGACCGTCGATACCCGCTTATGTCTTGATAAACTTGGGGTTCCGTCTCTACCATTATTACTAAAGTTCACCCTGCAAATTACATTAAATCCATCATAAGTGCTTTTCAATATGGGAATAAAACAACAGTTTTTTGCTTTGATTGTCTTTTATTCTTACTTTAATTGTTTTCACATATTGATAATGTAAAAGAACAGTTTAAACAACATTTTTCCATAAGACGGTAACAACATTTGTACGAAAATAACGTTATTTTTTTCTGGTTTGATATAAAACATCAATTAAGCTCCAGAACATGATTCAAATACGAAATATAACAAATAGCAAGTCTTAGAATTTCTATCTTTGATAACTTTTTATCGGGCGGTAACGTAGGTAAAAGTTTTCTAAGTTCCGTGAATGCCACATTAAAAGCTTCAACGCGCACCCTCTCTCGAGTTGCGTGCGCAGACCTATATTTTTGCGTTGCTCGTCGTCTGCGTCGTCTTTCTTCCCGACTTAATCCCGTGTTTTCCTGGTTTGCAGCACGTCGTCCTCGACCACTTCCGTTCGATACACCTGGTTCCCTACCATGTGCAAGACTTTGAGCACCATGACCATTAAGACAATACAGGTTCCCGGTGCTTGTGAATGAAATCGCTGTAAGGCTAGAATCGTTGAACATTGTACTTTTGTTGATTTTTTTTTTTTTGGCACCTACAATAAAATAATGAGACATTTTCAAATCATGTGATATTTTTATACATTAAAAAAATTATACATTTTTATTCAATGTAATTGAATAAAGATACAGAATGTGTTTCTTTATATGCCTTGTTTCCCTCAAAGGAATTGCTCTGTTAATGTTGTTCTTAAAGATGTTCATAAATTATATGTTCATAAGATAATAGGCGTTTGTAATGTGCGCTAGTTGTCGTCACCTAGCTCGTCAGATCATGTAGACGGAAGGAGCGGAAAGTTTAGACCATAAAGTTAAGGCTAACTACATTATCCAGGGTAATCATGGCGCTTTAATAAACGAAACGGTCGCTTTAATAAACGAATTGTTTGACAAATTCAATTACGGAATGTCTCATGGGTAGCATAGACGTCATCATAGAGTAATGATCCAATAATATAGAAGTAATTTTCTAACGGAGCGGTATAGCACTGAAATTGTTTCTACGCATGTTACGTTTAAGAGTATTCAAAAATCAACTTATACACACGGTGTATTTAATATTTTCATTGAGCTTCATCTATAACAAAAGTCTCTTATATTTTTGATAAAAGTATTTAATCACAAACGTTTTGTTACTTTATAAAAAATAATTAAAATTAATTAGACTTTCAGATTTCTTTATAAGGTTCTTGTCATTAATTATCTTTATTTATTCTTAAAAATAAAAACAAAATAAAAGAAAACAAACAACAACAACAACAAAATACACAATTTTACTGGCACCTATCCTACTTATTTGGAAAGTTATAATCAAATCATATTTTGTTTAGTTTTATAGTTAAGGATATTTTATTTCAAAACACACGTAAAGTATATTTTTATGTTAAACTAAATTTTAATTTATTTAGATTTTACTAACATCTGTTTAGGACGTGAAATACCGGTATTTACTGATATTTCTGCTTAAGGATGAGAATATTTATTTGTTTTTCTTTGCGTGTCTGTTTACTTGAATTTATGAATATTCCTCAATAAATAAAAGATTAAGTTTCTTAAATGTTTCTACATTTACTTCGAAATTATTGTAGCCCCTTTTTCTTGATATCTATCCTGTATCATTCTATGCCATTTGTATTTATTCATGTAGTCTTTGTTTAATGAGGGTACATCCACACGCAAGGGCACAAAAGCAGCTTTCGCTAGACCCCGTATCAAACCAGTCAACGTATCATTCGTGAAAAAAATCAGCAAAGCTCTTAATCTTTTGCCGATGCCCGGTGTCTTCTCTGCGACGTGCACGTACCGAGGAAGAGAGACGTACACGTACCGATGGGAAGAGAGAAATAATATTTTTTGTTGCCGATCCTTTTATATATTCTTCATTCCCGACTTATTTTACCTGCGTGTCCTGTCTGTATGCAAAACTTTACTTTCTGTATGCATGTCTTATTTTACTTTCTGAACGTATGTCCTAACTTACTTTCTATTTGCACGTCCTATCTTACTTTCTGTATGTACGCCCTGTTTTTCTTTCTGTATGCATTTTTCAATTGTACTTTTTTATGCATGTCATTTTTATTTTCTTTATCTTAATTTCTGTAGGGCCTAGAAGTTTTTCATGGATGTTATAATATTTAGTTCAAATTTTTTTTGCACAAACTATATTTTTCATTTTAAGTTCAAAGCCCTTAAAACTATTCAATGTTCAGCGAGATAACTTTGTCCAAAATCATTGAACCATTACCAAATTCAAACTTTAACTGCTTATTCCTAAGATGTATCTATATGTCAAATTTGAGATGAAGGTATGATACTGTTGGGGCGATAATGAATGGAAAACTAAAAATTTCTTATTATTTTCAAAGTGAAAGGGGCATCACTCTGCCAAATATCATCAAACCATGACCAAATTCTAACTTGACCTGCGCATTCCTTTATTCCATATGTCAAATTTGAGTGGAATGTGTAATACCGTTGTGAAGATAATGAACGGAAACTGAACATTTCATCAAGGGGCATAACTCTGTCAAAAATCATCGGACCATGACCAAATTTTGACTTGGCATGTATTTTCTTATGATATATCCATATGTCAAATTTGAGTTGAATGTGTACAGAATGAACGGAAACCGATAATGACGGAAGGACGGAATGACGGAACAGGGTAACACTATATGCCCCGGCCATTTTATGCCGGGGGCATAATAAAGCCCTGCTATGTTGTCTACTACATGCTTGCCATGCTATATTTTTTACGTGTTTGCCCTGTTTTTTTTTGTAATGCATGTTGGCCTAAAGAATTCACTTCATATAAGGAAGTGTATACGAATGATTTTAGTATTTCTCTGTTTTATTAAGATTTTATCCCTTAAAAAATATAAGAATATCTTAATATATCATTTCTTTAATACTTAACTGATATACATATACATCTTCAATACTTGTATAATATACAACTTTTTAAGATATCAGTTATTTCTTATCAAATTAGATCAAATTTTATATCAGTACTGGCAGGAGTATTTGCATAACTTTTATAAAAAGATGAATTCTATACTTGGAAATATGTTAAAATAGGCCATCATAGCAGACGATATATTTAAGAAGAAATACAAACAATTTGTCTTGACAGATTACTCTTAGCATTTTTCACGCTTTGAATACATTTGTTCTCCCCGTGGAACGCTACAAAACGATGACTGCTTTTTCAAGAGAGGAAGATATAAATTCCATTAGTTAAAGTTATGTGTTCATCAGCGACACCAAATCATTTGTTTGTCGTAACCAATTTGCCCTCGGTCTGTGTTGAAGTGGGCATTCCGACAGACGATTGACTAGGTTAAGAATGTTCACGTCGTGTAGTCGTACTGCGTTCGTGCAATTAATACTAGAAATATTTAGTGTCAAAAAGACGTTCAATAATATAACTAGAATGCCTGGCACATCCCGCTTTACATTGAAATTATGATATGAAAATAGATAGTAAAATACTTTAAAATCTTCGTGCATAGTACTATAACATCTTTTTTAGTCCAGTTAAGATATGCATGTAGATCTAATCGTATACTACATATAAATATAATTATAAAAATTTTGACAAATTATATGGCCCTAAATTAACGGTTATTTGGCTAAATAACACGAGCCGCTAGCTTGTATTGTAAACGACCGTTTATATACGGCCATATAACCGGTCAGGAATCTTTTTAAAGAATAGATCTACTGTTAACTGCATTTCTTTGAGAGGAAAAAAGAGGTTTCTTTTAAAAATTGACAGCAGCCGTGTATTTCAAACTAGATAAAAACCTTGATAATCCAATGGTAAAATGTACGGAAGAGCATTAGTGCCAGGTGTATGTTTTTTATTAACTCGAAATTTCGACTTACTAACTCAAAATTTCGACTTACTAACTCGAAATTTCGACTTACTAACTCGAAATTTCGAATAACGAAACTCGAAATTTCGATTTATTAACTCAATGTTTGACTTGAATTGCACGACTTACATTGATTGCATTGAATTCAATATTCTTTCTTTCATATGTAGCTGTTGCACATGACAGAGCACCTATGTATTTAACAGAACAATTTAATAGGATCAAATTGTCCACACATACCGAATATATCCTTCCGCTATTTTGGGGGGGGGGGGGGGGGTAAAAATCACACTTTCTACATTTCCGTGTTAACTGGATGTTTTTTTGTGTCTAAAAGCACACATACAACCATCATGTGGAAATGCAACAAGTCAAAAACCCACCCTATTGTAAACTGTGCAATATTCATGTGTTTACAAAGTTTAAGTCTGTCACGTTTCTTTATACTAATAATGTTTTTGTAACATTTTTTAAAAGATGTTTGTCAATATTCTATATTCATTTATTTACTGAGACTTTGATTCATATTGTGTTGATAAACGTTGATGAAGTGGAACTTGTTGATTATATACATGTTTGGAATAATATTAAAGCATCCGCTACAAGAAATATAGTCAGTCGAAGGCCTCTGCACGCCTATTTAAGCCACTCCGCGGTACTTTCCTCAGATGTCCCAGGTCGTTTTATTCACAGGGATGAGAAGAATATGATTGGTGAAAAGATATGTTCGAACAGGTGGGATACAATACAACGTCTGAAGAACGCCTGAACGTACAAATTAAAGGAAGCCTTGTGCTTTTTTTTAGGTCCAGGTTTAGGTTTTAGGTTGTAAAATATTTTAAACGAGCAATGCTGTAAAAAATACAAATTGCGGTCATGTCCATTTATACTGCTAATTTCAAAAATATTTAAAACAATACCCTAGTAATATAAGGCGATTCCTTTTCCCGTCTATATTTAGTTCAAATAGTACATGTAACATTTTTTTGGATATTATATAGAAATTATAACTGGTACCCCACTCCCCTTCTAGTTCATCCAGAGAGCATTTGCTTAATTGAATTTACGAATTAAATTTGAAAAAATTGAATTAAAAATACAAAACTAACATATTTTTGTCCAGCATAAAATATCGGAAAAGATCAATATATTCTATTCTATTTTGTTTAAATTTTATTACATGTCATCGCTGTTTCTTAACTTTAAATAAAATAGAAATGAGTTTGTTTTACTTTTTCTTTTATGATGATAAAATTACACAATTATTGTCAAAAACGATCAAAATACACACGTCCTATAGAAATAAATACACTATAACATCGCATGTATTTGCCATTGAGAATACAGCTACACGACGTGAATTGGTGTAACCAGGGAAGATGTTAATTAAATAATAGAGGAACCGTCAATAGCTCGCAATTTTCTCTTCTTTACTGACTGTCAACACCATTTCTGGGTAATTCAATTGTACAGCATGTAATGTGATAATGTAAATATTAATTCAATCGTCGTGTTTTTGTAACCGAACCATAGTTACTCTAGCACCGTCCATGTCTCACAAATCAAGCCGTGCAACCTTGCTATACACATATGCACATAGTGATATATGTAAGGATATACTCGTATATAATGTTCGAGTAACACAGCACCATTGTTAACATAGCATGTTTGATAGAATACTTTGATCTTGTTTAGCACTTATAAAAAAAACCCGAAAAACTAATGATTTTTAAACAAATAAAATAATTTATTAATATTTTTATTTTATAATATTTTTTTTGTATCTCGCATTTATAATCCAGTTTCGGTTGTTATGGGACACAGTGGAAATAAGCGTTTTGGCTTTCATTGCTACCCAATTTTTTTTTTATACATTTATACATGCCATGTCTTTTTAGTATTAACAATTGAATTGCACAATTTGTTTCCATAATATTCCGACGAAAAAAAACTTCTTTCTGAAATGTTTTAATTTATTGTATATGGTAACTATTTATGATACAGTAATATTGTTAAATTTCAAAATTTGTTTGTGGCAGACTAGTGCTGACATGTTCCTTTCAAATCTAATTACAGATGCTAATTTACCCTTAAGAGGGTTTTTAAATTGCTACTTTTTATGCTTGTTTATACTCCATGTCAAATTATACTTTAATATGTTTTATGTTTTTAAAAACTTTTGGATTTGATCACCAGCAGTCACTCAACTGTCTAAAATACCTTACTTTATTCATTTAATAAATGGTGTAAATCGAAAACCTGTATCATTATTTGTTTTTAAATAAAATCAAATCATTTCAGTTTTTCATTTAAATTTGCTAAACTATCAAAGGACACATCTTTTATTTGAATCCGATAACATTACAGTAATCTGGAATACGTATCCTTTGTGGAATATTTTTGAAAATTAATATTATAGATGTTTTATTAAAGTTAAGCAGTGTCCTAGAAAAATGATACCGGTATATTACGTTAATAGCAGCATATTCTTGTCCATGATGAATTTGTTAAATGGACATATCCTAATTTAAATTGGAACTATCTTCTCTGCTTTTTAGCGATTTCAAAGTGATAAAATTAAACATCTGACAGTCCACAGCTTGGTCCGGCTACAGAGCAGATGCCCATGCTGGCCTGGCTCTCAAAGTCACTGCAAGCACTCTATGGGTTAATGAAAGCACCAAATCACATACACGTGTCAATCCATATTTGAACATTTTATTCTGATCTAAATGATTCCGTGTTATACATCAATATCGTGCTGCTGCTAACATAAATATTTTCAGCAATCTTAGCTTAATTCGACTTAAAACACAATAATCTCGGCTCAATGAAATTTCCTTTATATTAATATTTGCCCGATATCAGCATGTTATAAAACTGACAAAGAGGGACCACCTACTGATATTCCGAAAATATTTAAGCTATAAATGCCGAATATTCTTCACAAAGTCTTCTATAGTTCTTGTATTATTTTAAGTACAAAAACAATCGGATTGGAACAGCACAAAAGAAATGGTATTACAGGGGTCATTAGGCTTTTTAAATAATTATATCATATCACTCACAATATCAACGATGATGTACAATAAAAATAAAAGAACTTAATTTATTTTTCTAATGTCTGTCAATCTGTATACATGCAGTACAATATGATTAGAGCCGCGTCATGACAAAACCAACATAGTGGGTTTGCGACCAGCATGGATCCAAACCAGCCTGCGCATCCGCGCAGTCTGATCAGGATCCATGCTTTTCGTTATCAGTTTCTCCACTTGTAATAGAGTTGGTAAGCGAACAGCATGGATCCTGATCAGACTGCGCGGATGCACAGGCTGGTCTGGATCCATGCTGGTCGGTCGCAAACGCATAACGTTGGTTTTGTCATGACGCGGCTCATTTAATCATTATATTTTACAAAACGTGATTTATGTGATTTTGTATCACAAACATGAAAAAGTTATTTTAGATTCCACTCCTAGACTGGGATTTTTATATTACGAGCGCACTTTGTTAAATATTTTGTTGTTGTTCCTTTTTCTAAACTAACTACTTATTATTTTTATTAACGCATAATTTGCGTTATAGTTATAGAAATTTTAACCTCTTTTGGACTTGAAGCATATAATTGTCATTCGTTTTTAATATTGCTTAAATATTTCTACTCGTAACTGTTCTGTAATATATGGTTTAAAATGAATTTATTACTATTTTATTGCAGAATCGTTATTGAAATTTTCAATGACTAAAATGACATTTTTTTCTTCGTTACAATTATAAACAAATACATATTCAGACATATGATAATTTATTCTGAGTAACTATAGTCATTTTTGCGGTAAAAATAGAAACAATATTAAACCATTTATCTAATTTGTCCGTTAACTTAAAAAATAACTATAAATTAATTGTTTAGAATTTTACACTATAAAAGAATTTATTTATTTTAATTAACAAGTAAAGAAACTGCCAGTGTAAATGAAAGAATATTGAATATATGTATGATCGTGCTATGTTATGCCAGAATAAAGATTATGTTAGTATAAACTCTAACTAAACGATAAGCGTTGGTGGTTTTTCATAAGTCACACGGAAAGTCAGGTTACTTTAACTAAACGATTAGCAATTTGTTTTCTTAAGACACAAAAAAATGTCAGCTTCTTTCCTTCGCATGACTGAACAATAATGATATAATGATGATTTAATAGGGTTTGATGATATGTTTCTTTCACGAACTATCTCACTACCCGCATCTAAACGTATGTATAATTATAATAAGATATTTTAAACAAATGAAAGCAAGTCTCTTTTATTGTTGTTTTTTATAATCTAAAATAGTACACTATCTACACAGCCCCAGTAGTTACGATAGTAATAAAAAGTCAATAGTTTTATCAACCACTGGCTATTATTTTTGTTCATGACACGTATGTGGTATAAAAAAAGACTACTTATAATTATGAAAAGTCATTTCATTAAATTTGTACAGTTTATCCTATACCAATTTCCATATTTTAAAAAACAATGGATGAAAAATTGCCTCCCTTAAGCTTTGACAACATATCTGCTATTTTAATCACTTTACACATTATATTTATGCATTTGAAATAAACAGTTACATATAAACAAATACGACGTAAAATAAAGTATTCTTCAAGAAACATGAAATTGCAATGCATTATGGCACATTTTTACACTAGAACTTGATACATTATTATTTCTTAAATTGCATGTTAAGGTTAACCCGGACATACAAACCTCTCTTTTTTTTCCTTGTATGCACACTTCACACAGTTGTCTAGCTAATCCCTGACGGACTATTATTCCATCTTCTGATCGGAATTAGCCTGTCACAATGACTATCGTCAGGAAACGCTGGCTATTTGAAGCGCCTGCCAGATGGTGAACAGCGCGTGAGCTGCACGCGGGAATTCGTCTCCAGAAACTACTAATGAAAAGACACGGATGTAACTAATTATGAACAATGAGCACTGTCAGTTTATACGTTGCAAACTACAAAGTCATAATGTGCATCACATTTAGATATTAATTTAAATCAATTGTTCGAAAGATATAAGTATTATACATACAGAGAAAACACTCTTAAATCCATCTTTAATATCTAAATAGAAATATGACATTTTTTTAATATGCATACATTTTTTACTTTCATTTTTCTAATATTCACGTTTGTATAGTATAAATATTATTATATATTTTTTTTAATATTTAATTTAATTTATCAGTGAATTAATATAATGCAAACTCACGTAAATATCTATTTTCTGTTTGTCAACACTAATCCAACATTAAGTGAAAAATTATCGTCAAGAACAAATTTTGATAACACCAATCAAGGACAGACACATATTCCGATTCAACATTTAAAGGAATGATTTCACGCTTATTTCTTTCCTCAAGAATCAGCATCCTGACGTTCAATCTGATTGGCTGACGTCAGGAGAGGCGGTGCTGATTTGCGCGAGACTTTATCAATGTTTACAACTTTAAATGTATCTCTATGGTACATAGAATATTATTTTAGGGATTTTTAATCGTGTTTTTTACTGAATGACTGAATAAAATAATAGATGTACATAATAAAAAAAGCACTCAAAAAATAAGAAAAATGATTAGGCCATGTCTAAATTTGCAACATTTGCTGTCAAACTAATGTATTGATACCAGTACATATTATGTATATTAACTTCAAAACAAAATAAAGATAAATCATTCATATAAATAATCTAGTATCAATTAAAAGAATGCACAAGACTCAGAGATGATTCCGCATAATTTTTAGATTATATACAAAGAGTAAATAATGCAAATATATCGAATGAAATCATAATAATGCCCTTCAAATTAATAGATTTTATACTCGTATATGGTCCTTTGACCGCAAACAACAAGACTGATAGACCTGTTCATGTCTGCCTGCACATTCGTGAAGTCTTACCTCAGCTTAATATTGACGACTGCTAAATTATAATTTTTATACTTGTATATAAATCAATGAAGCAACCAATGAACTGTTCCAAATTAAAAGCAAAGTTAGTCTACAACAAGTCTTACTTGACGGTAAAATCGCAAAGAATATATACTAGTTAGTACAGCAAACTCTATATTTTTGGTTCTGTTTTATCTAAAAATATAACATTATAAAAAAGAAATACATACATTGTTGTTAAATCTTAATCTTTTTGTCCATTGAAAGCTTGACCCTGCATTAAAACTTACACGTATACATTTTGATCTTTCAATCTACAAAAAAAAATTACCGACTGCACGTATATTACCGGTGTACCGTTTTATCCAAAAAATGGAGACGGTTACCTAAACAATCGTAGATAGAAAATATATACTGTTTACCCGTTTACTTGTAGATAAACAGTGTATAGTTTACCCAAACAATTGTAGATAGAAAATATACAAGTTTACCCGTTCACTTGTAGATAAACAGTGTATAATTTTAGCCAAACAATTGTAGATAGAAAATATACAAGTTTACCCGTTCACTTGTAGCTAAACAGTGTATAGTTTTATCCAAACAATCGTAGATAGAAAATATACAAGTTTACCCGTTCACTTGTAGATAAACAGTGTATAGTTTTACCCAAACAATCATAGATAGAAAATATACAGGTTAACCCGTGCACATGTAGATAAACCGTGTATAGTTTTACCGAAATAATCGTAGATAGAAAATATACAGGTTTACCCGTGCACATGTAGATAAACCGTGTATAGTTTTACCGAAATAATCGTAGATAGAAAATATACAGGTTTACCCGTGCACATGTAGATAAACCGTGTATAGTTTTACCGAAATAATCGTAGATAGAAAATATACAGGTTTACCCGTGTTCATGTAGATAAACCGTGTATAGTTTTACCCAAACAATCGTAGATAGAAAATATACAGGTTTACCAGTTCACATGTAGATAAACAGTGTATAGTTTTACCCAAACAATCGTAGATAGAAAATATACAGGTTTTTCCGTTCACATGTAAATAAACTGTGTATAGTTTAACCCAAACAATCGTAGATAGAAATTATACAGGTTTACCCGTTCACATGTAAATAAACTGTGTATAGTTTAACCCAAACAATCGTAGATAGAAAATATACAGGTTAACTCGTTCACATGTAGATAAACCGTGTATAGTTTAACCTAAACAATTGTAGGTAGAAAATATGCATGTTTACCCGTTCACATGTAAATAAACTGTGTATAGTTTAACCCAAACAATCGTAGATAGAAAATATACAGGATTACCCGTTCACATGTAGATAAACCTTGTATAGTTTTACCCGAACAATTGTAGATAGAAAATATGCATGCTTACCCGTTCACATGTAAATAAACTGTGTATAGTTTTAGCCAAACAATCGTAGATAGAAAATATACAGATTTACCCGTTCACAGGTAGATTATCAGTGTATAGTTTTACCCAAACAATCGTAGATAGAAAATATACAGGTTTACCCGTTCACATGTAGATAAACCGTGTATAGTTTTAGTCAAACAATGGTAGATAGAAAATATACAGGTTTACCCGTTCACATGTAAATAAACTGTGTATAGTTTTACTCAAACAATCGTAGATAGAAAATATACAGGTTTACCCGTTCACATGTAGATAAACAGTGTATAGTTTTACCCAAACAATCGCAGATAGAAAATATACAGGTTTACCCGTTCACATGTAAATAAACTGTGTATAGGTTTAGCCAAACAATCGTATATAGATAATATACAGGTTTACCTGTTCACATGTAAATAAACCGTAACGTGTATAGTTTTACCCAAACAATCGTAGATAGAAATTATACAGGTTTACCCGTTCACATGTAGATAAACCGTGTATAGTTTTACCCTAACAATCTTAGATAGAAAATATATACTGTTTACCCGTTCACATGTAGATAAACTGTGTATAGTTTTACCCAAACAATCGTAGATAGAAAATATACAGGTTTACCCGTTCACATGTAAATAAACTGTGTATAGTTTTAGCCAAACAATCGTAGATAGAAAATATACAGGTTTACCCGTTCACATGTAAATAAACCGTGCATAGTTTTACCCAAATAATCGTAGATAGAAAATATACAGGTTTACTCGTTCACATGTAGATAAACCGTGCATAGTTTTACCCAAATAATCGTAGATAGAAAATATACAGGTTTACTCGTTCACATGTAGATAAACCGTGAATAGTTTTACCAAACAATCGTAGATAGAAAATAAACAGGTTTACCCGTTCACATGTAGATAAACTGTGTATATTTTTATCCAAACAATCGTAGATAGAAAATATACAGGTTTACCCGTTCACATGTAGATAAACAGTGTATAGTTTTAGCCAAACAATCGTAGATAGAAATATACAGGTTTACCTGTTCACGTGTAGATAAACAGTTTATAGTGTTACCGAAACAATCGTAGATAGAAAATATACAGGTTTACCCGTTCACATGTAGATAAACCGTGTATAGTTTAACCCAAACAATCGTAGATAGAAAATATACAGGTTTACTCGTTCACATGTAGATAAACCGTGAATAATTTTACCCAAACAATCGTAGATTTACCTGTTCAAATGTAAATAAACCGTAACGTGTATAGTTTTACCCAACCAATCGTAGATAGAAAATATACAGGTTTACTCGTTCACATGTAGATAAACCGTGTATAGTTTTACCCAAACAATCGTAGATAGAAAATATACAGGTTTACCTGTTCACATGTAAATAAACCGTAACGTGTATAGTTTTACCCAAACAATCGTAGATAGAAAATATACAGGTTTACCCGTGCTCATGTAGATAAACCGTGTATAGTTTTACCCAAACAATCGTAGATAGAAAATATACAGGTTTACCAGTTCACATGTAGATAAACCGTGTGTAGTTTTACCTAAACAATTGTAGATAGAAATTATACAGGTTACCCGTTCACATGTAGATAATCAGTTTATAGTGTTACCGAAACAATCGTAGATAGAAAATGTACAGGTTTACCCGTTCACGTGGAGAGTTTTACCCAAACAATCGTAGATAGAAAATATATAGGTTTACCCATTTAGACCTTTTTTATTGTAACCGGAACAACTTCTCCACTTCTTTTAATGGCACGTATTTTAATGAGGCTCTGTCAATTTCAAACACGGACTAACCACTAGCTAACCTTTTTTTCCCACTTTCATCAGATCACGTCTTTATTTGTTCATTTTCTTCTATATTTGCAACTTAAGTAACTTGCAGTCTTAAGTCATCTACATCTTTTGTTTCGCCAACGTTGTCAGCTACATAATCTCATAATTTCTGACCGTTATCAACAAATAACCATTGTTACCAACCCAAATAATCAATTGTCCAATCATTGTTAATAAATACAATGTATATTTTAATTAAAATAACTTCAAAAAAATTATATTAACTTTATGATATGTTTTCTAGTAAGTCCTTGGGGCTCTTCCATCGGATTCCCCGTCCGTATGTTTAGTTTGTTTTATAACGCACTAACACTGCATAAGTCATATGGTGACCCAGGCAGCTTTATTGGTGGAGGAAGACCTAAGGTGCCCCTTCGTGCACTATTTCAGACACAAGCGGACACCTGAAGCCAACTAGATAAAGCTACCTTTTATGCGCTATGTTCCAAAACTGGAATCAAATTAAAAAAACAAAGCAAACAAACGTAAATTTGTTTCTCACAGGAAAAGTATAATAACTAGAATAAATTATTAAACAATGGCAAGATTCAATCACAGGTATCGCGTTTTGAACTTTTAATTAACACAATTATTCAGTCACGTAAAATTCAATAAAGATCGAGAGTAGTAATCGTGCTAATTATAGTTTGATAAAGTTCTTAGGCTCTGGAAAATTCAAAAACGTTCCACAAGGTTGGGAAAAAATTAGTAATTGCTAGATTTAGTAAAAGTACGGGTTAAATGAAGCGTATGTGTGGGCTCCTCCTTCAGCCAATTTGTAACAACAGAGTCGTTCTACCCATTAATTTCAAAGTAATAAAGAAACAATGTAGAGCATACGGTCGCCGGAATGTAACAAAGCATTGATAACAGGTTTTGAGTGAATGAATGGTGGTCGCTTTTTCTTGTATGCGCTCATTTTCTTCCCCGTGATTATACGTATGAATTGAGGTTTTGTTACATCAGATATTACTCGTATTATATCAGTTTTCAAAGTTGTATTTAGTCGTGCTTTTCTATGGTGACACCCGTTTAACCTATACTGAAAGTATGGCAAGAGTTAAATCCTACAATTAGTCTTCGACAGAAGGCTTGATGGGAAAAACAAAAAATGTCTAATATAACACAAAAGACCATATTCCGTGAGTGAAGTATCAGAAATATTAAAAACAAATTTTCATCTCAAGAATATTGCGATATTTACGCATGTTTGAATCGACTTTTAGTACAATGCAGTATAAAACTCTTTAAACAATCTAAGGAAAAGTTGTTTTTATATATGTGTTCAAAAATGGTTTGAATAGAATTTTTTTAATCATTAACTTGAGTACAATGCAATATAATTACATGGTTTAAGGAAAAGTTGTTTTGATATATATGTTCAAAAAATTGGTTTTAAAAAGAAATTCAAATGTATACACAAAAAATAGATTCTAAGACACAATTTCGATATACAATATGAAATGTTAAAATAGAAACATTTTAAGATATATGAAGTTTGTTACTGTATCCTAGACAACGGAGCATGTGTCTATTAAGAGAATCAATGATATTTATTTCATTTGAAGACTGAATGCCACCTGAACCTTACAAGTCAGTTGTTATCTATTGTGAACCTAGCTTCAATAATTACCCTCTGTAAGTTAGTCTTCTCTTTCCAAGGAAAATTGATATCGTTAGTTTTATTATTTCATGTGCGTATATATACTTAGGTCATTACGTGAAATTCTTTAAAAAAAAAGAAAAACAAAACAAAAAATAACAAAAAAAACAAACACAATACAACTTGTTCGAACTTTATCTAAAAAAATACCACACCACCAGACGCATCAAACAGTGCGATAAACCGTGCAAACATGGATAAACGACAAAGCATTGTTTATAAAAAGAAATTTGTAAATATACACGCACACACACACACACACACACACACACACACACACGCACGCACGCACGCACGCACACACACACACACACACACACACACACACACACACACACACACAGACACGCAAATATACACACATACGAAAATAAAAACAACGATAAAAAGCAAAACAACATCATCGCAAATACATGAAATGTAAAATAATAAAACAGTGCAAATTTAACTTAGTTATAAAGATTCTTTATAGGTTATGTCGCCCTATTTTGTGTTTTTAGTTTTATTTTAGCTCGTAGTCGCGAAAATTCACTATGTCCGAGATATCAGCGTCCATGCCGGACCACTCTTTTTTCATGCCGATCTTCCTTAACCGGTTCTTCGTTCGTTGGTGGAGGAAAGACAATAATGGCAAGGCATCATGTTCCGTGACGGAAGCAAACAGGCAGCAAGCATTAAACGGCTCTTGTAGTGCCTCCCGAGTAAGTCACGACAGGTCAATCAATCGTCTCTGGTACTTCGGACGACTTGACCTTGACCTGCCTTGTGCCTTCTCCGCGACGTGCACGCCTCGGGAGGGATTTGGAGAAGGTGTAGCCCTATGTTCCAGTTGTTTGCATATATAACCCGAGTCGCTGGTAGAAGTTATAGGGCAAAAACAATTGTTTGTATACGGCCATATAACCAATTCAATTCGACAATCGTGACGTCTATATAATCTATATAAACGGCTGCTGGTATTTTTTGTCCACAGCGTCTTGATTGGTTATATGACCGTATATGAACGGTTCTTTGTAATATAACCATCGCCTGTAGGTTGGGGTCGTATATGCCAACAACCGTTTATATACGGTCTGGCAATTTTTTTTTGTAATAAATAGTTAATCCACCACAGAGAAGGACCGGAAGCCACAAAATGAATGATA
This sequence comes from Ruditapes philippinarum, assembly GCF_026571515.1. Classification (NCBI taxonomy): domain Eukaryota; kingdom Metazoa; phylum Mollusca; class Bivalvia; order Venerida; family Veneridae; genus Ruditapes; species Ruditapes philippinarum. The sequence goes on along the minus strand of NW_026860497.1, from coordinate 2,592 downwards.
GCTATGAGAGCTTCAGCCCGAAGGCATTATTAATTTAATATACATCAAATATAAACATAATGAACGGAAAACATAATTAATTTAATATACATCAAATATAAACATAATGAACGGAAAACAAAAAATACAAAACATCTAAGCGGCGCGAATTCATCAAGTATATTCGTAATAAAAACGGTGTGAACACATCAAACATATTCGTCATAAAAACGATGCGAACAAATCAAATATATTTGTAATAAAAACAGTGTAAACACATCAAATATATTCGTTATAAAAATGGTGTGAACATATCAAATATATTTGAACACATTAGATGTAAACAAGAGAACACATCAAATATAAACGCTATTAAACTGTGAACACATGTGAACACATCATATATATTCGTAATAATAACGGCGTGAACACATCAACTATATTTGTAATAAAACGGTGTGAACACATCAGAAATAAAAATAATAAAAACTGTGTATACACATTAAATATATACGCTACAACACTGTGAGAACACATCAAATATATTCGTAATTAAAACGGCGTGAACACATCAGTTATCAACGTAATAAAAACAGTGTGAACACATCAAATATAAACGCTATAAAACTGTGAGAACACATCAAATATATTCGTTATAAAAACGGCGTGAACACATCAAATATATTCCTTATAGAAACGGTGTGAACACATCAAATATATTCGTTATGAAAACGGTGTGAACACATCATATATATACGTAATAAAAACGGTGTAAACACATCAAATATATTCGTAATAAAAACGGTGTGAACACATAAACTATAAACGTAATAAAACAGTGAGAACACATCAAATATATACGTTATAAAAACGTTGTGTCAAATACATTCGTAAAGATAAAAATGGTGTGAACACAACATATATATTCGTAATAAAACGGTGTGAACACATCAAATATATTTGTAATAAAAACGGTGTGGAGACATCAAATATATTCGTAATAAAACGGTGTGAACAAATAAAATATACGGTGTGAACACATCAGATAAAAACGTAATAAAAACGGTGTGAACACATCAAATATATTCGTAATAAAAACGATGTGAACACATAAAAATAAACATAAAAACGACATTAACCCATGATAATAAACAATAAATAAATAATTATGCACGTTTTTTCGTTCAAATGCTTTGTAATTAATCACTCAGACCTATCGGTTTTTCGTGATTATATCAAACCGTGCATTATTCTACAACAATGCACTCAGAATTTATATCTATTTCCTAAATATATGTAATAAAATGGCGCCAACACATCAAATATTAACATTATAGAAACGGCGCTAACATACTACTTACTCATTTTCTGTGAATGTTTCTTTTTCAAAGCATTCTTCCAGAGGAGACTTTGCTTTCCATGTGTTTCTATTTTGGAATGAGGTATTATCTACTAGGGTTAGGTGGTAGGTGGAGTAAGCCATATTGAATATACCAGAGCACATTTCAGCTACCGCATCCTTCCTGGGCAGGCTGTCAAGCACTTTACCGGTAATAGTTGCCTTTATTTTCGCTTCTGTACATGCAAGAGCAGAGGTACAGTTCGAATGACCGTATAAAGGATTTCATTATCAATCACAAATGACGAAAATTATTTGCACCGTGCTAGAATCGAACCCGGATCACCCGTTTCTACAAAGTCGGAAATGCCATGCTCTATATATTGAGCTTACCGGAAGGTATTTCAAATTATGTTTAACCCTATGCAATATACATGTAAATATTTACATACGATCGAAGACGTTTACTTAAAAGTCCTCATTCACTGTCATCGTGTATATTATTTCAAGTATAGATGAATATTCAAACAACAAAACATAAAAATAATCTAAATGAAATGTTGTACATATTCAAAGAAAGAAAAACTGCATAAAATGTACTGAGTTATTTTAGTTTAAACAATAGTTGTTTGTGATCTTTTCTAGGCCTAATCTTTTCATTTATTTGATTAATTACATTAGATTGATTAGGAATCTTAAAAAGCTTTCAAAAAAACCTCTCTCCGTTACTGATTTATTTTGTGTACAAATAAAAATGTTAATGATGACAATAATAAATGAAAGTTAGTAAACAATTGGACTGACTTTAGTCATTTGAATGTCCTCTTTTAGATATATGGTCAATGAGAGTTAATTTGTTTCTGGTCATCAAATACAATTTAAATTCGCTTAAAGTTGTATATTTTTGTTTTATTTCTCCGTATTACAGCCATTGTTTTCATTGTAAAGCAAATCTGTATCAAGAATAACGCGAAAATGTGTCTAGGTGCATCTGTAACAAAAGTTTGAAAATAACATAGTTAATATGTGCCACTTACTGTGCTCATTATAGCTCTATTGTAAATTTGTATTAGAACTTAGAAGTGACATTTCGATGATTTTACATAATAGAAATGATAAAAAGAATTATCATAAATGTTCACAAGAAAGTGAATTTTATTTCTAATGAAATCAAGGGGGAGTTTATTGAAGGTTGCTTGTAACACCGAAGCTATCTTTAAGGGCAGTAACAGAAACATGCAATTGGGTTTGCCTCTTAAAGTTATCTCCCTTGC